>NW_027309961.1:0-300000 GCF_047496795.1 Chiloscyllium punctatum
TCTCTCTCTCTCGCCCCCTCCCTCTCTCTCTCGCCTCCTCCCTTTCTCTCTCTCGCCCCCTCTCTCTCTCTCTCTCCCACGCACCCTCCCTCTCTCTCTCCCACGCACCCTCCCTCTCTCTCTCTCACCCACTCCCCCTCTCTCTCTCAACCCCTCCCTTCTCTCTCTCACCCCTCTCCCTCTCTCTCTCGCCTCCTTTCTCTTTCTCTCAACACCTCCCTCTCTCTCAACACCTCCCTCTCTCTCATCCCCTCTCCCTCTCTCTCTCTCTCGCCCACTCCCTCTCTCTCTCTCGCCCCCACCCTCTCTCTCTCGCCACCTCCCTCTCTGTATTCCTCGCCCCTCCCTCTCTCTCTCTCTCCCCCCCCCTCTCTCTCTCTCTCTCTTGCATCCCTCCCTTTCTCTCTCGCACACCTCCTTGTCTCTGTCGTCCCCTCCTTCTCTCTCTCTCACACGCCCCTCAGCCCTCCTCTGTCTCGCCCCGCTCTCTCTCTCACCCCCTCCCTCTCTCTCTCACACCCCCTCCCTCTCTCTCTCTCTCACACGCACCCTCCCTCTCTCTCTCTCACACACCCTCCCTCTCTCTCTCTCTCACGCACCCTCCCTCACTGTCTCTCACGCACCCTCCCTCTCTCTCGCCCCCTCCCTTTCTCTCTCTCGCCCCCTCCGTCTCTCTACCTCGCCCCCTCCCTCTCTCTCTCTCAACCCCTCCCTCTCTCTCCCTCATGCACCCTCCCTCTCTCTCTGTCACGCACCCTCCCTCTCTCTCTCTCTCACGCACCCTCCCTCTCTCACTCTCACACACCCTCCCTTTCTCTCTCTCATGCACCCTCCCTCTCTCTCTCTAACTCACCCTGCCTCTCTCTCTCTCTCACGCACCCTCCCTCTCTCTCTCCCTCTCACTCCTCCTCTCTCTCTCAACCCCTCTCTTCCATCTCTCTCGCCCCTCTCCCTCTCTCTCTCGCCCCCTTTCTCTTTCTCTCAACTCCTCCCTCTCTCTCAACACCTCCCTCTCTCTCATCCCCTCTCCCTCTCTCTCTCTCGCCCCTCCCTCTCTCTCTCTCGCGCCCACCCTCTCTCTCTCGCCACCTCCCTCTCTCTCTCTCTTGCATCCCTCCCTCTCTCTCTCGCACACCACCTTCTCTCTCGTCCCCTCCTTCTCTCTCTCTCACACCCCCCTCAGCCCTCCCCTGTCTCACCCCCCACTCTCTCTCTCTCGCCACCTCCCACTCTCTCTCGCCCCCTCCCTCTCTCTCTCGCATCCTCCCTCGCTCTCTCACCCCCTCCCTCTCTCTCTCGCCCCTCTCTCTCTGTCTCTATCTCTCACCACCCCCACCCCTCCTCGCTCTCTCGCGTCCCTCCCTCTCTCTCTCGCCCCCACCCTCTCTCTCTCGCCCCCTCCCTCTCTCTCTCTCGCCCCCTCACTCTCTCTCTCTTTTGCCCCCTTCACACTCTCTCTCTTTCGCCCCCTCCCCCTCTCTCCCTCAATCCCTCCCTTCTCTGTCTCTTGGCCAGACTCTCTCTCTCTCTCTCTCTCTCTGTTTCTCTCTCTTTCATTCTTTCTTTCTTTCTTTCTTTCTTTCTTTCATTCTTTCTTTCTTTCTTTCTTTCTTTCTTCTTTCTCTTTTTCTCTTTCCTCTCTCTTTTTCTTTTTCTCTCTCTCTCTGTCTCTCTCTCTCTCGCACCCCTCCCTCCCTCTTTCTCTCGCACACCTCCCTCGATCTCTCTCTCAACTCCACTCTCTCTCGAGAACCCCCCTCTCTCTCTCTCTCACCCCCCCTCCCTCTCTCCCTATCTCTCTCTCTCTCGCCCCCTCCCTCTCTCTCTCGCCCCCTCCCTCTCTCTCTCTCGCCCCCTCAACCACTCTCTCTCTCGCCCCCTCACCCTCTCTCCCTCTAGCCCCCTCACTCTCTCTCTCTCTCGCCCCCTCACACTCTCTCTCTCTCGCCCCCTCCCCCTCTCTCTCTCAATCCCTGTCTTCTCTGTCTCTCGGCCCGACTCTCTGCTCTCTCTGTTTCTCTCTCTTTCTTTCTTTCTTTCTTTCTTTCTTTCTTTCTTTCTTTCTTTCTTTCTTTCTTTCTTTCTTTCTTTCTTTCTTTCTTTCTTTCTTTCCTTCTTTCTTTCTTTCTTTCTTTCTTTCTTTCTTTCTCTTTCCTCTCTCTTTTTCTTTTTCTCTCTTTTTCTCTCTCTCTCTGTCTCTCTCTCTCTCGCACCCCTCCCTCCCTCTTTCTCTCGCACACCTCCCTCGATCTCTCTCTCAACTCCACTCTCTCTCGAGAACCCCCCTCTCTCTCTCTCTCACCCCCCTCCCTCTCTCCCTATCTCTCTCTCTCTCGCCCCCTCCCTCTCTCTCTCGCCCCCTCCCTCTCTCTCTCTCGCCCCCTCACCCACTCTCTCTCTCGCCCCCTCACCCTCTCTCCCTCTAGCCCCCTCACTCTCTCTCTCTCTCGCCCCCTCACACTCTCTCTCTCTCGCCCCCTCCCCCTCTCTCTCTCTCAATCCCTGTCTTCTCTGTCTCTCGGCCCGACTCTCTGCTCTCTCTGTTTCTCTCTCTTTCTTTCTTTCTTTCTTTCTTTCTTTCTTTCTTTCTTTCTTTCTTTCTTTCTTTCTTTCTTTCTCTCTCTCTTTCTATCTTTCTCTTTTTCTCTTTTTTCTCTCTCTTTTTCTCTCTCTCTCGCTTTTTCTCTCTCTCTGTCTCTCTCTCGCATCCCTACCTCTCTCTCTCTCTCACACACACCCCTCCCTCGATCTCTCTCTCACCTCCACTCTCTCTCTCGACCCCCTCTCCCTGTCTCTCTCACCCCCTCCCTCTCTCCCTATCTCTCTCTCTCACCCCTCCCTCTCTCACTTACACCCCTCCCTCTGTCTTTCTCCTCATCCCTCTCTCTCTCTCACATCCTGCCCTCTCTCTCTGGCCTCCTCCCTCTCTCTCTCCCTAGCACCCTCCGTCTCTCTCTTGACCTCCTCACTCTCTCGCCACCCTCCCTGTCTTCCTCGTCCCCCTCCCTCTCTCTCTCTCTCACCCTCTCTCCCTCTCTTTCGGCCCGTGTCTCTCCCTCTTGCCCCCCACGTCCCTCTCCCTCTCGCCACCCCTCCCTCTCTCTCTCCCCATCTCTGACCCCCTCACTCTCGCCCCCTCCTCTCTCTCTCGCCCCCTCCTCTCTCTCTCGCCCCCTCCGCCTCTCTCTCGCCCCCCTCTCTCTCTCGCCCTCCCTCTCTCTAGCCGAACTCCCCCTCTCCCTCGCTCGTGCCCCCTCTCTCTCTTGCCGCCTTCCCTCTCTCTCGCCACCTCCCTCTCTCTCTCTCTCTCTCTCGCCCCCTCCCCATCCGTCGCTCGCCCCACTCTCTCTCCCTCTCTGACCCCCTCTCTCCCTCTCTCTCTCTCGCCCCTCTCCCACTCTCTCTCGCCCCCTTTCTCTTAAGACCTCCCCCTCTCTCTCGCCCCCTCCCTCTATCTCTCTTTCACTCGCCCCTCCCGCTCTCTCTCTCCCTCTCTCTCTCTCGCCCACTCCCTCTCACTCTCTCGCCCCCTCCCTCTCTCTCTCTCGCCCCCTCCCTCTCGCTCTCGCCCCCTCCCTCTCTCTCTCTATCGCCCACTCCCTCTCTCTCTCTCTCGCCCCCTCCCTCTCTGTCTCTCTCGACCCTTCCTCTCTCTCTCACCCTCTCCCTCTGTCTCTCTCACGCACTCTCCCTCTCTCTCTCACGCACCCTCCCTCACTCTCTCTCTAGCCCCCTCCCTCTCTCTCTCTCTAGCCCCCTCCCTCTCTCTCTCTCTCGCCCCCTCCCTCTCTGTCTCTCTCGACCCTTCCTCTCTCTCTCACCCTCTCCCTCTGTCTCTCTCACGCACTCTCCCTCTCTCTCTCACGCACCCTCCCTCACTCTCTCTCTCACCCCCTCCCTCTCTCTATCACCCCTCCCTCTCTCTCCCTCACACGCACCCTCCCACTCTCTCTCTCATGCACCCTCCCTCTCTCTCTCTCTCTCTAATGCACCCTCCCTCACTCTCTCTCACGCACCCTCCCTCTCTCTCTCTCACGCAACCTCCCTCTCTCTCTCTCGCCCCCTCTCTCTCTCTCGCCCCCTCCCTCTCTCTCTCTCTCGCCCCCTCCCTCTCTCTCTCTCACCCCCTCCCTCTCTCTCTCTCTCGCCCCCTACCTCTCTCTCTCACCCCCTCCCTCTCTCTCTCACCCCCTCCCTCTCTCTCCCTCACACGCACCCTCCCTCTCTCTCTCTCACGCACCCTCCCTCTCTCTCTCTCTCACCCCTCCCTCTCTCTCTCTCACGCATCCTCCCTCTCTCTCTCTCTCACCCCCTCCCTCTCTCTCACACACACCCTCCCTCTCTCTCTCTCACGCACCCTCCCTCTCTCTCACGCACCCTCCCTCACTCCCTCTCACGCACCCTCCCTCTCTCTCTCTCTCGCCCCCTCTCTCTCTCTCTCTCTCGCCCCCTCCCTCTCTCTCTCTCTCGCCCCCTCCCTCTCTCTCTCTCTCTCACCCCCTCCCTCTCTCTCTCTCACCGCCTCCTGCTCTCTCTCTTTCACGCAACCTGCCTCTCTCTCTCTCTCTCTCACGCCTTCTCCCTCATTCTCTCTCACGCACCCTCCCTCTCTCTCTCTCTCTCTCTCGCCAACTCCTCTCTCTCTCTCGCCCCCTCCCTCTCTCTCTCTCGCCTCCTCCCTCTCTCTATCTCGCCCCCTCCCTCTCTCTATCTCGCCCACTCCCTCTCTCACTCACACCCCCTCCCTCTATCTCTCTCTCACGCACCCTCCCTCATTCTCTCTCACGCACCCTCCCTCTCTCTCTCTCTCGCCCCCTCCTCTCTCTCTCTCGCCCCCTCCCTCTCTCTCGCCTCCTCCCTTTCTCTCTCTCGCCCCCTCTCTCTCTCTCTCTCTCGCCTCCTCCCTCTCTCTCTCTCACCCCCTCCCTCTCTCTATCTCGCCCCCTCCCTCTCTCTCTCTCACCCCCTCCCTCTCTCTCTCTCATGCACCCTACCTCTCTCTCTCTCTCTCCCACGCACCCTCCCTCTCTCTCTCCCACGCACCCTCCCTCTCTCTCTCACCCACTCCCCCTCTCTCTCTCAACCCCTCCCTTCTCTCTCTCACCCCTCTCCCTCTCTCTCTCGCCTCCTTTCTCTTTCTCTCAACACCTCCCTCTCTCTCAACACCTCCCTCTCTCTCATCCCCTCTCCCTCTCTCTCTCTCTCGCCCACTCCCTCTCTCTCTCTCGCCCCCACCCTCTCTCTCTCGCCACCTCCCTCTCTCTATTCCTCGCCCCTCCCTCTCTCTCTCCCCCTCTCTCTCTCTCTCTTGCATCCCTCCCTTTCTCTCTCGCACACCTCCTTGTCTCTGTCGTCCCCTCCTTCTCTCTCTCTCACACGCCCCTCAGCCCTCCTCTGTCTCGCCCCGCTCTCTCTCTCGCCACCTCCCACTCTCTCTCGCCCCCTCCCTCTCTCTCTCTCGCATCCTCCCTCGCTCTCTCACCCCTCCCTCTCTCTCTCACCCCCTCTCTCTGTCTCTATCTCTCATCACCCCCACCCCTCTCTCTCTCACCGCCTCCTGCTCTCTCTCTTTCACGCAACCTGCCTCTCTCTCTCTCACGCACCCTCCCTCTCTCTCTGTCTCACGCCTTCTCCCTCATTCTCTCTCACGCACCCTCCCTCTCTCTCTCTCTCTCTCGAGCCCTCCTCTCTCTCACTCGGCTCCTCCCTCTCTCTCTCTCGCCCCCTCCCTCTCTCTCTCTCGCCCCTCTCTCTCTCTCTCTCGCCCCCTCCCTCTCTCTCTCTCGCCCCCACACTCTCTCTCTCGCCACCTCCCTCTATCTCCCTCGCCCCCTCCCTCTCTCTCTCTCGCCCCTCTCTCTCTCTCTCTCTCTCTTGCATCCCTCCCTTTCTCTCTCGCACACCTCCTTTTCTCTGTCGTCCCCTCCTTCTCTCTCTCTCTCACACGCCCCTCAGCCCTCCTCTGTCTCGCCCCCGCTCTCTCTCTCGCCACCTCCCACTCACTCTCGCACCCTCCCTCTCTCTCTCTCGCATCCTCCCTTGCTCTCTCAACCCTCCCTCTCTCTCTCGCCCCCTCTCTCTCTGTCTCTATCTCTCATCACCCCCACCCCTCTTCTCTCTCTCGCGTCCCTCCCTCTCGCTCTCGCGTCCCTCCCTCTCTCTCTCGCCCTCTCTCTCTTGCCCCCTCCCTCTCTCTCGCCCCCTCCCTCTCTCTCTCGCATCCCTACCTCTCTCTCTCGCACCTCTCCCTCCCTCTCACTCTCACACACCTCCCTCGATCTCTTTCTCACCTCCACTCTCTCTCTCGACCCCTCTCCCTCTCTCTCACGCCCCTCTCCCTCTCTCCCTGTCTCTCGCTCTCTCACCCCTCCCTCTCTCACTTGCACCCCTCCCTCTGTCTTTCTCCTCATCCCTCTCTCTCTCTCTCTCACATCCTGCCCTCTCTCTCTGGCCTCCTCCCTCTCTCTCTCCCTAGCACCCTCCCTCTCTCTCTTGACCCCCTCTCTCTCTCGCCACCCTCCCAGTCTTTCTCGTCCCCCTCCCTCTCTCTCTCTCTGTCTCTCTCTCTCGACATCTCCATCTCTCTCTCTCCCCTCCTCAGTCTCGACCCCCCGTCTCTCTCGCCACCCCCCTCCATTACTCTCTCGCACCTGTCCCTCTCTCTCTCTCTCTCTCTCTCTCTCCCCCCTCCACCTCTCTCTCTCTCTCTCTCTCACACCCTCTCCCCCTGTCTTTCGGCCCGTGTCTCTGCCTCTTGCCCCCCACCTACCTCTCCCTGTCGCCACCCCTCAGTCTCTCTCTCTATCTCACCACCTCCCTCTCCGTCTCTCGCCCCCCTCTCTCCCTCTCTCTCTCGCCCCCTTTCTCTTTCTCTCAACACCTCCCCCTCTCTGTCGCCCCCTCCCTCTCTCTCTCTCGCCCCCTCCCTCTCTCTCTCTCTCTCGCCCTCTTTCTCTCTCTCTCTCTCGCCCACTCCCTCTCTCTCTCTCGTCCCCTCCCTCCCCCTCTCTCTCTTGCCCCGTCCCTCTGTCTCTCTCTCGCCCCCTCACACTCTCTCTCTCTCTCTCGCCCCCTCCCCCTTTCTCTCTCAATCCCTCCCTTCTCTGTCTCTCGGCCCGACTCTCTGCTCCCTCTCTCTCTCTCTCTCTCTCTCTCTCTCTGCTCTCTCTCTTTTTTCTTTCTCTCTTTCTTTCCTTCTCTCTTTCTCTTATTCTCTCTTTCTCTTTTCTCTCTCTCTCTCTCTCTTTTTCTCTCTCTCTCGTTTTCTCTCTCTCTCTGTCTCTCTCTATCTCGCATCCCTACCTCTCTCTCTCGCACCCCTCCCTGCCTCTCTCTCTCGCACCCCTCCCTCGATCTCTCTCTCACCTCCACTCTCTCTCTCGACCCCCTCTCCCTCTCTCTCTCACCCCCCTCCCTCCCTCCCTATCTCTCTCTCTCACCCTCCCTCTCTCACTTGCACCCCTCCCTCTGTCTCTCTCCCCTTCCCTCTCACTCTCTCTCACACCCCGCCCTCTCTCTCTAGTCTCCTCCCTCTGTCTCTCCCGAGCACCCTCCCTCTCTCTCTAGACCCCCTCTCTCTCTCGCCACCTTCCCTGTCTTTCTCTTCCCCTCCCTCTCTTTCTATCTCTCTTTCTCGGCCCCCTGCCCCTCTCTCTCGACCCCCTTTCTCTCTCTCTTTCTCTCTTAGTCTGTCTGTCTGTCTCTCTCTCTCTCTCTCTCTCGCCTTCTCCATCTCTCTCTCCCCCCTCAGTCTCAAACCCCCCCTCTCTCGCCACCTCCCTCCATTTCTCTCTCGCACCTGTCCCTCTCTCTCTCGCCACCCCTCACTCTCTCGTCCCCTTCCCCCCCTCTCTCTCTCGCCTCTCTCTCTCTCTCTCTCTCTCTCTCTCTCTCTCACTCTCTCTCTCCCCCCCCCCTCTCTCTCACCGTCTCCCCCTGTCTTTCGGCCCGTATCTCTCCCTCTTTCCCCCCACCATCCTCTCCCTCTCGCCACCCCTCCCTCTCTCTCTCCCCATCTCTGAACCCCTCTCTCTCGCGCTCTCGCCCCCTCCCTCTCTCTCTCTCGCCCTCTCTGCCTCTCTCTCGCCCCCTCTCTCTCTCTCTCTCTCTCACCCCTCCTCTCTCTCTAGCCGACCTCCCCCTCTCCCTCGCTTGCGCCCCCTCTCTCTCTTGCCACCTTCCCTCTCTCTCACACCTCCCTCGATCTCTTTCTCACCTCCAATCTCTCACTCGACCCCCTCTCCCTCTCTCTCATGCCCCTCTCCCTCTCTCCCTATCTCTCGCTCTCTCACCCCTCCCTCTCTCACTTGCACCCCTCCCTCTGTCTTTCTCCTCATCCCTCTCTCTCTCTCTCTCACATCCCGTCCTCTCTCTCTGGCCTCCTCCCTCTCTCTCTCCCTAGCACCCTCCCTCTCTCTCTTGACCCCCTCTCTCTCTCGCCACCCTCCCTGTCTTTCTCGTCCCCCTCCCTCTCTCTCTCTCTGTCTCTCTCTCTCGCCCCCTCCCTCTCTCTCTCTCTCGCCCCCTCCCTCTCTCTCTCTCCCCCCTCCCTCTCTCTCTCTCTCTCTCTCTCTCTCTCCCCCCTCCCTCTCTCTCGATCTCTCTCCCTCCCTCTCTCTCTCTCTCGCCCCCTCCCTCTCTCTCTCTCTCGCACCCTCCATCTCTCTCTCTCACCCCCTCCCTTTCTCTCTCTCTCTCTCTCTCCCTCTCTCTCTCTCTCGCTCCCTCCCTCTCTCTCTCTCACCCCCTCCCTCTCTCTCTCTCACCCCCTCCCTCTCTCTCTCTCGCCCCCTCCCTCTCGCTCTCTCACCCCCTCGCCCCATCCATCTCTCGCCCCCTCCCTCTCTCTCTCTCTCGCCCCCTCCCTCTCTCTCTCTCACGCCCCCTAACTCTCGCTCTCTCACCCCCTCCCTCTCTCTTTCCCGCCCCCTCACACTCTCTCTCTCTCGCCCCCTCACACTCTCTCTCTCTCGCCCCCTCTCCCTCTCTCTCTCAATCCCTCCCTTCTCTGTCTCTCGGCCCGACTCTCTGCTCTCTCTCTCTTTCTTTCTTTCTTTCTCTCTTTCTCTCTTTCTCTCTTTCTCTCTTTCTCTTATTCTCTGTTTCTCTTTTCTCTATCTCTCTCTCTTTTTCTCTCTCTCTCGTTTTCTCTCTCTCTCTGTCTCTCTCTCTCTCGCATCCCTACCTCTCTCTCTCTCACAGCCCTCCCTGCCTCTCTCTCTCGCACCCCTCCCTCGATCTCTCTCTCACCTCCACTCTCTCTCTCGACCCCCTCTCTCTCTCTCTCTCACCCCCTCCCTCCCTCACTATCTCTCTCTCTCTCACCCCTCCCTCTCTCACTTGCACCCCTCCCTCTGTCTCTCCCGCCTTCCCATCTCTCTCTCTCTCACACCCCTCCCTCTCTCTCTCTCTCTCAGTCTCTCTCTCTCTCTCTCGCCCTCTCCATCTCTCTCTCTCCCCCCCTCAGTCTCGAACCCCCCCGCTCTCGCCACCCCCCTCCATTTCTCTCTGGCACCTGTCCCTCTCTCTCTCGCCCCCCTCACTCTCTCGTCCCCTTCACTCTCTCTCTTGCCTCTCTCTCTCTCTCTCTCTCTCTCTCTCCCCCACCCCCTCCTCCTCTCTCTCTCTCTCTCAACGTCTCCCCCTGTCTTTCGGCCTGTGTCTCTCCCTCTTGCCCCCCACCGCCCTCTCCCTCTCGCCACCTCTCCCTCTCTCTCTCTCACCGCCTCCATCTCTCTCTCTCTCACGCACCCTACCTCTCTCTCTCTCTCTCACGCACCCTCCCTCTCTCTCTCTCACGCACCCTCCTTCTCTCTCCCTCATGCACCCTCCCTCTCTCTCTCCCACGCACCCTCCCTCTCTCTCTCCCACGCACCCTCCCTCTCTCTCTCTCTCATGCACCCTCCCTCTCTCTCTCTCACCCACTCCCCCTCTCTCCCTCAACCCCTCCCTTCTCTCTCTCACCCCTCTCCCTCTCTCTCTCGCCCCCTTTCTCTTTCTCTCAACACCTCCCTCTCTCTCATCCCCTCTCCCTCTCTCACTCTCTCGCCCCCTTCCTCTCTCTCTCTCGCCCCCACCCTCTCTCTCGCCACCTCCCTCTCTCTCTCCCTCGCCCCCTCTCTCTCTCTCTCTCGCCCCCCTTTCTCTCTCCCTCTCTCTTGCATCCCTCCCTTCCTCTCTCGCACACCTCCTTGTCTCTGTCGTCCCCTCCTTCTCTCTCTCTCTCACACGCCCCTCAGCCCTCCTCTGTCTCGCCCCCACTCTCTCTCTCGCCACCTCCCACTCTCTCTCGCCCCCTCCCTCCTTCTCTCTCGCATCCTCCCTCGCTCTCTCACCCCTCCCTCTCTCTCTCACCCCTTCTCTCTCTGTCTCTATCTCTCATCACCCCAACCCCTCATCTCTCTCTCGCATCCCTCCCTCTCTCTCTCGCGTCCCTCCCTCTCTCTGTCGCGTCCCTCCCTCTCTCTCTCGCCCTCTCTCTCTTGCCCCCTCCCTCTCTCTCTCGCCCCCTCCCTCTCTCTCTCGCATCCCTACCTCTCTCTCTCTCGCACCCCTCCCTCCCTCTCTCTCTCGCACACCTCCCTCGATCTCTTTCTCACCTCCAATCTCTCTCTCGACCCCCTCTCCCTCTCTCTCACGCCCCTCTCCCTCTCTCCCTATCTCTCGCTCTCTCACCCCTCCCACTCTCACTTGCACCCCTCCCTCTGTCTTTCTCCTCATCCCTCTCTCTCTCTCTCACACATCCCGTCCTCTCTCTCTGGCCTCCTCCCTCTCTCTCTCCCTAGCACCCTCCCTCTCTCTCTTGACCCCCCCTCTCTCTCGCCAACCTCCCTGTCTTTCTCGTCCCCCTCCCTCTCTCTCTCTCTCTGTCTCTCTCTCTCGCCACCTCCATCTCTCTCTCTCCCCCCTCAGTCTCGACCCCCCGTCTCTCTCGCCACCCCCCTCCATTACTCTCTCTCACCTGTCCCTTTCTCTCTCTCTCTCTCTCTCTCTCTCTCTGTCTCTGTCTCTCTCTGTCTCTCTCTGTCTCTGTCTGTCTCTGTCTGTCTCTCTCTCTCTCTGTCTCTCTGTTTCTCTCTCTGTCTCTCTCCCTCTGTCTCTAAGTCTCTGTCTTTCTCTGTCTCTCTCACTCTCTGTCTGTCTTTCTCTCTCCCTGTCTCTCTCTGTCTCTCTGTCTGTCTGTCTCTCTCTCGCACCCTCCATCTCTCTCTCTCTGTCTGTCTCTGTCTGTTTCTGTCTGTCTCTGTCTGTCTCTCTCTCTCTGTCTCTCTGTCTCTGTCTCTGTCTGACTCTCTCTCTCTCTCTCTCTGTCTCGCACCCTCCCTCTCTCTCTCTCTCTCGCACCCTCCCTCTCTCTCTCTCGCCCCCTCCCTCTCGCACTCTCGCACCCTCCCTCTCCCTCTCTCGCCCCCTCCCTCTCGCTCTCTCGACCCCTCGCCCCCTCCCTCTCTCGCCCCCTCACTCTCTCGCCCCCTTCCTCTCTCTCTCTTGCCCCCTCCCTCTTTCTCTCTTGCCCCCTCCCTCTCTCTCTCTCGCCCCCTCCCTCTCTCTCGCCCCCCCTCCCTCTCGCTCTCTCGCCCCCTCCCTCTCGCTCACTCTCCCCCTCCCTCTTCTCACCCCTCCCCCTCTATCTCTCACCCACTCACCCTCTCTCTCTCAACCCCTCCCTTCTCTCTCTCTCGCCCCTCTCCCTCTCTCTCTCGCCCCCTTTCTCTTTCTCTCATCCCCTCCCTCTCTCTCTCATCCCCTCCCTCTCGATCTCTCGCGCCCCCTGACTCTCTCTCTCGCACCCTCCCTCTCTCTCTCTCTCACCCTCTCTCTCTATCTCACCCGCTTCCTCTCGCTCTCTCGCTCACTCCCTCTCTCCCTCGCTCCCTCCCTCTCTCCCTCGCCCACTCCCTCTCTCTCACCCCTCACTCTCTCTCTCCCCTTCCCTCTCTCTCTTGCTCCCTCCCTCTTTCTCTCACCGCCTCGCTCTTTCTCTCGCCTCATCCCTCGCTCTCTCGCCCCTCTCTCTCGCCCCTCCTCCCCTCATCTCTCTCTCGTCCCCCACTCACTCTCTCTCTCGGCCCCTTTCTCTCTGTCTCTCTCTCTCTCTCTCTGACTCTCTCTGTCTCTCTCTCTCTCTGTCTCTCTCTCTGTCTCTCTCTCTCTCTCTCTTTCTCGCACCCTCCCTCTCTCGCACACTCCCTCTCTCGCACCCGCCCTCTCTATCTCTCTCTCTCTCTCTCACACCCTCCCTCTCTCTCACGCCTCACTCCCTCTCTCTCTCTCTCTCTCTCTCGCCCCCTCCATCTCTCTCTCTCTCTCTCTCTCACACATCCTCCCTCTCTCTCGCCTGACTCGCTCTCTCTCGTACCGTCCCTCTCTCTTGCCCCCACCATCCCCCGTCTCTCGCCCACTCCCTCTCTCTCACCCCTCACTCTCTCTCTCCCCTTCCCTCTCTCTCTTGCTCCCTCCCTCTTTCTCTCACTGCCTCGCTCTTTCTCTCGCCTCATCCCTCGCTCTCTCGCCCCTCTCTCTCGCCCCTCCACCCCTCATCTATCTCTCTCGTCCCCCACTCACTCTCTCTCTCGGCCCCATTCTCTTTCTATCAACACCTCTCTCTCCGTCTCTCTCTCTCTCTGACTCTCTCTCTCTCCGTCTCTCTCTGTCTCTCTCTCTCTGTCTCTCTCTCTCTGTCTGTCTCTCTCTCTCTCTTTCTCGCATCCTCCCTCTCTCGCACTCTCCTCTCTCGCACCCGCACTCTCTATCTCTCTCTCTCTCTCACACACCCTCCCTCTCTCTCGCCTCACTCCCTCTCTCTCTCGTACCGTCCCTCTCTCTTACCCCCACCATCCCCCCTCTCTCGCCCACTTCCCTCTCTCTCGCCCCCTCTATCTCTCTCTCTCGCACCCTCCACCTCTCTCTCTCGCCCCCTCCATCTCTCTCTCTCTCTCTCACCCCCTCCATCTCTCTCTCTCTCGCCCCCTCCATCTCTCTCTCTCTTTCTCGCCCCCTCCATCTCTCTCTCTCTCGCCCCCTTCATCTCTCTCTATCTCTTGCCCCATTCATCTCTCTCTCTCTCTCTCTCGCCCCCTCCCTCTCTCTCTCTCTCTCGCCCCCTCCCCCTCTCTCTCTCTCTCTCGCCCCCTCCATCTCTCTCTCTCTCTCGCCCTCTCCATCTCTCTCTATCTCTCTCTCTCTCACCCCTCCGTCTCTCTCTCTCAGTCGCCCCCTCCATCTCTCTCTCTCTCGCCCGCTCTATCTCTCTCTCTCTCTCTCGCCCCCTCCATATCTCTCTCTCTCTCGCCCCCTCCATCTCTCTCTCTCTCGCCCCCTCCATCTCTCTCTCTCTCTCTAGCCCCCTCCATCTCTCTCTCTCTCTCGCCTCCTCCTCTCTGTCTCTCTCTCTTGCCCCCTCCATCTCTCTCTCTCTCTCTCGCCGCCTCCATGTCTCTTTCTCGCTCGCCCCCTCCATCTCTCTCTCTCTCACCCCCTCCATCTCTCTCTCTTGCCCCCTGCCCCCTCTCTTGCCACCTCCCTCTCTCTCTAGCCCCCTCGCCCTCTCGCTAGCCCCCTCACCCCCCTCACACTCTCTCTCTCACCCACTCTCTCCCACTCTCAATCACTCCCTTCTCTGTCTCTCGGCCCGACTGTGTCCCTCTCGCCCCCCCTCCCTCTCTCTCTAGCTCTTTCTTTCTTACTTTCTTCCTTTCTTTCTTTCTTCCTTTCTTCCTTTCTTTCTTTCTCTCTTTCTTTCTTTCTCTCTTTCTCTCTTTCTCGATTTCTCTCTCTCTTTCTCTCTTTCTCTCTCTCTTTCTTTCTCTCTTTCTTTCTCTCTCTCCTTTCTCTCTCTCTTTCTCACTCTCTTTCTCTCTCTCTTTCTCTCTTTCTCTCTCACACCCCTCCCTCTCTCACTTGCACCCCTCCCTTTGTCTTTCTCCCCATCCGTCTCTCTCTCTCTCACACCCCGCCCTCTCTCTCTAGCTTCCTCCCTCTCTCTCTTGACCCCCTCGCTCTATCGCCACCCTCCCTGTCTCACTCGCACCCCTCCTTCTCTCTCTCTCTCTCTCTTTCTCTCACTCTGCCCCCTACTTCTCTCTCTCGACCCCCTCCCTCTCTCTCTCTCTCTCTCTCTCTCTCTCTCTCGGCCCCCTTCTTCTCTCTCTCGACTTCCTCCGTCTCTCTCTCTCGCCCTCTCCATCTCTCTCTCGCCCTCTCCATCTCTCTCTCTCCCCCCTCAATCACGACCCCCCCCTCGCCACCCCCCTCCATTTCTCTCTCGCAAATGTCCCTCTCTCTCTTGCCACCCCTCACTCTGTCGTCCCCTTCCCCCCCTCTCTCTCTCGCCTCTCTCTCTCTCTCTCTCTCTCTCTCTCTCTCTCTCTCTCTCTCTCACTCTCTCTCTCCCCCCCCCTCTCTCTCACCGTCTCCCCCTGTCTTTCGGCCCGTATCTCTCCCTCTTTCCCCCCACCGTCCTCTCCCTCTCGCCACCCCTCCCTCTCTCTCTCCCCATCTCTGAACCCCTCTCTCTCGCGCTCTCGCCCCCTCCCTCTCTCTCTCTCGCCCCCTCTGCCTCTCTCTCGCCCCCTCTCTCTCTCTCTCTCTCTCACCCCTCCTCTCTCTCTAGCCGACCTCCCCCTCTCCCTCGCTTGCGCCCCCTCTCTCTCTTGCCACCTTCCCTCTCTCTCACACCTCCCTCGATCTCTTTCTCACCTCCAATCTCTCACTCGACCCCCTCTCCCTCTCTCTCATGCCCCTCTCCCTCTCTCCCTATCTCTCGCTCTCTCACCCCTCCCTCTCTCACTTGCACCCCTCCCTCTGTCTTTCTCCTCATCCCTCTCTCTCTCTCTCTCACATCCCGTCCTCTCTCTCTGGCCTCCTCCCTCTCTCTCTCCCTAGCACCCTCCCTCTCTCTCTTGACCCCCTCTCTCTCTCGCCACCCTCCCTGTCTTTCTCGTCCCCCTCCCTCTCTCTCTCTCTGTCTCTCTCTCTCGCCCCCTCCCTCTCTCTCTCTCTCGCCCCCTCCCTCTCTCTCTCTCCCCCCTCCCTCTCTCTCTCTCTCTCTCTCTCTCTCTCTCCCCCCTCCCTCTCTCTCGATCTCTCTCCCTCCCTCTCTCTCTCTCTCGCCCCCTCCCTCTCTCTCTCTCTCGCCCCCTCCATCTCTCTCTCTCACCCCCTCCCTTTCTCTCTCTCTCTCTCTCTCCCTCTCTCTCTCTCTCGCTCCCTCCCTCTCTCTCTCTCACCCCCTCCCTCTCTCTCTCTCACCCCCTCCCTCTCTCTCTCTCACCCCCTCGCCCCATCCATCTCTCGCCCCCTCCCTCTCTCTCTCTCTCGCCCCCTCCCTCTCTCTCTCTCACGCCCCCTAACTCTCGCTCTCTCACCCCCTCCCTCTCTCTTTCCCGCCCCCTCATACTCTCTCTCTCTCGCCCCCTCACACTCTCTCTCTCTCGCCCCCTCTCCCTCTCTCTCTCAATCCCTCCCTTCTCTGTCTCTCGGCCCGACTCTCTGCTCTCTCTCTCTTTCTTTCTTTCTTTCTCTCTTTCTCTCTTTCTCTCTTTCTCTCTTTCTCTTATTCTCTCTTTCTCTTTTCTCTATCTCTCTCTCTTTTTCTCTCTCTCTCGTTTTCTCTCTCTCTCTGTCTCTCTCTCTCTCGCATCCCTACCTCTCTCTCTCTCACAGCCCTCCCTGCCTCTCTCTCTCGCATCCCTCCCTCGATCTCTCTCTCACCTCCACTCTCTCTCTCGACCCCCTCTCCCTCTCTCTCTCACCCCCTCCCTCCCTCACTATCTCTCTCTCTCTCACCCCTCCCTCTCTCACTTGCACCCCTCCCTCTGTCTCTCCCGCCTTCCCATCTCTCTCTCTCTCACACCCCTCCCTCTCTCTCTCTCTCTCAGTCTCTCTCTCTCTCTCTCGCCCTCTCCATCTCTCTCTCTCCCCCCCTCAGTCTCGAACCCCCCCGCTCTCGCCACCCCCCTCCATTTCTCTCTGGCACCTGTCCCTCTCTCTCTCGCCCCCCTCACTCTCTCGTCCCCTTCCCTCTCTCTCTTGCCTCTCTCTCTCTCTCTCTCTCTCTCTCTCCCCCACCCCCTCCTCCTCTCTCTCTCTCTCTCAACGTCTCCCCCTGTCTTTCGGCCTGTGTCTCTCCCTCTTGCCCCCCACCGCCCTCTCCCTCTCGCCACCTCTCCCTCTCTCTCTCTCACCGCCTCCATCTCTCTCTCTCTCACGCACCCTACCTCTCTCTCTCTCTCTCACGCACCCTCCCTCTCTCTCTCTCACGCACCCTCCTTCTCTCTCCCTCATGCACCCTCCCTCTCTCTCTCCCACGCACCCTCCCTCTCTCTCTCCCACGCACCCTCCCTCTCTCTCTCTCTCATGCACCCTCCCTCTCTCTCTCTCACCCACTCCCCCTCTCTCCCTCAACCCCTCCCTTCTCTCTCTCACCCCTCTCCCTCTCTCTCTCGCCCCCTTTCTCTTTCTCTCAACACCTCCCTCTCTCTCATCCCCTCTCCCTCTCTCACTCTCTCGCCCCCTTCCTCTCTCTCTCTCGCCCCCACCCTCTCTCTCGCCACCTCCCTCTCTCTCTCCCTCGCCCCCTCTCTCTCTCTCTCTCGCCCCCCTTTCTCTCTCTCTCTCTCTTGCATCCCTCCCTTCCTCTCTCGCACACCTCCTTGTCTCTGTCGTCCCCTCCTTCTCTCTCTCTCTCACACGCCCCTCAGCCCTCCTCTGTCTCGCCCCCACTCTCTCTCTCGCCACCTCCCACTCTCTCTCGCCCCCTCCCTCTCTCTCTCTCGCATCCTCCCTCGCTCTCTCACCCCTCCCTCTCTCTCTCACCCCTTCTCTCTCTGTCTCTATCTCTCATCACCCCAACCCCTCATCTCTCTCTCGCATCCCTCCCTCTCTCTCTCGCGTCCCTCCCTCTCTCTGTCGCGTCCCTCCCTCTCTCTCTCGCCCTCTCTCTCTTGCCCCCTCCCTCTCTCTCTCGCCCCCTCCCTCTCTCTCTCGCATCCCTACCTCTCTCTCTCTCGCACCCCTCCCTCCCTCTCTCTCTCGCACACCTCCCTCGATCTCTTTCTCACCTCCAATCTCTCTCTCGACCCCCTCTCCCTCTCTCTCACGCCCCTCTCCCTCTCTCCCTATCTCTCGCTCTCTCACCCCTCCCACTCTCACTTGCACCCCTCCCTCTGTCTTTCTCCTCATCCCTCTCTCTCTCTCTCACACATCCCGTCCTCTCTCTCTGGCCTCCTCCCTCTCTCTCTCCCTAGCACCCTCCCTCTCTCTCTTGACCCCCCCCTCTCTCTCGCCACCCTCCCTGTCTTTCTCGTCCCCCTCCCTCTCTCTCTCTCTGTCTCTCTCTCTCGCCATCTCCATCTCTCTCTCTCCCCCCTCAGTCTCGACCCCCCGTCTCTCTCGCCACCCCCCTCCATTACTCTCTCTCACCTGTCCCTTTCTCTCTCTCTCTCTCTCTCTCTCTCTCTGTCTCTGTCTCTCTCTGTCTCTCTCTGTCTCTGTCTGTCTCTGTCTGTCTCTCTCTCTCTCTGTCTCTCTGTTTCTCTCTCTGTCTCTCTCCCTCTGTCTCTAAGTCTCTGTCTTTCTCTGTCTCTCTCACTCTCTGTCTGTCTTTCTCTCTCCCTGTCTCTCTCTGTCTCTCTGTCTGTCTGTCTCTCTCTCGCACCCTCCATCTCTCTCTCTCTGTCTGTCTCTGTCTGTTTCTGTCTGTCTCTGTCTGTCTCTCTCTCTCTGTCTCTCTCTCTCTGTCTCTGTCTGACTCTCTCTCTCTCTCTCTCTGTCTCGCACCCTCCCTCTCTCTCTCTCTCTCGCACCCTCCCTCTCTCTCTCTCACCTCACTCCCTCTCTCTCTCACACCGTCCCTCTCTCTTGCCCCCACCATCCCCCTCTCTCGCCCACTTCCCTCTCTCTCGCCCCCTCCCTCTCGCTCTATCGGCCCCTCCCTCTCGCTCTCTCGCCCCCTCCCTCTCGCACTCTCGCACCCTCCCTCTCCCTCTCTCGCCCCCTCCCTCTCGCTCTCTCGACCCCTCGCCCCCTCCCTCTCTCGCTCCCTCACTCTCTCGCCCCCTTCCTCTCTCTCTCTTGCCCCCTCCCTCTTTCTCTCTTGCCCCCTCATTCTCTCTCTCTCGCCCCCTCCCTCTCTCTCGCCCCCCCTCCCTCTCGCTCTCTCGCCCCCTCCCTCTCGCTCACTCGCCCCCTCCCTCTTCTCACCCCTCACCCTCTATCTCTCACCCACTCACCCTCTCTCTCTCAACCCCTCCCTTCTCTCTCTCTCGCCCCTCTCCCACTCTCTCTCGCCCCCTTTCTCTTTCTCTCATCCCCTCCCTCTCTCTCTCATCCCCTCCCTCTCGATCTCTCGCGCCCCCTGACTCTTTCTCTCGCACCCTCCCTCTCTCTCTCTCTCACCCTCTCTCTCTATCTCACCCGCTTCCTCTCGCTCTCTCGCTCACTCCCTCTCTCCCTCGCTCCCTCCCTCTCTCCCTCGCCCACTCCCTCTCTCTCACCCCTCACTCTCTCTCTCCCCTTCCCTCTCTCTCTTGCTCCCTCCCTCTTTCTCTCACCGCCTCGCTCTTTCTCTCGCCTCATCCCTCGCTCTCTCGCCCCCTCTCTCTCGCCCCTCCTCCCCTCATCTCTCTCTCGTCCCCCACTCACTCTCTCTCTCGGCCCCTTTCTCTCTGTCTCTCTCTCTCTCTCTCTCTGACTCTCTCTGTCTCTCTCTCTCTCTGTCTCTCTCTCTGTCTCTCTCTCTCTCTCTCTTTCTCGCACCCTCCCTCTCTCGCACACTCCCTCTCTCGCACCCGCCCTCTCTATCTCTCTCTCTCTCTCTCACACACCCTCCCTCTCTCTCACGCCTCACTCCCTCTCTCTCTCTCTCTCTCTCGCCCCCTCCATCTCTCTCTCTCTCTCTCTCTCACACATCCTCCCTCTCTCTCGCCTGACTCGCTCTCTCTCGTACCGTCCCTCTCTCTTGCCCCCACCATCCCCCGTCTCTCGCCCACTCCCTCTCTCTCACCCCTCACTCTCTCTCTCCCCTTCCCTCTCTCTCTTGCTCCCTCCCTCTTTCTCTCACTGCCTCGCTCTTTCTCTCGCCTCATCCCTCGCTCTCTCGCCCCTCTCTCTCGCCCCTCCACCCCTCATCTCTCTCTCGTCCCCCACTCACTCTCTCTCTCGGCCCCATTCTCTTTCTATCAACACCTCTCTCTCCGTCTCTCTCTCTCTCTGACTCTCTCTCTCTCCGTCTCTCTCTGTCTCTCTCTCTCTGTCTCTCTCTCTCTGTCTGTCTCTCTCTCTCTCTTTCTCGCATCCTCCCTCTCTCGCACTCTCCTCTCTCGCACCCGCACTCTCTATCTCTCTCTCTCTCTCACACACCCTCCCTCTCTCTCGCCTCACTCCCTCTCTCTCTCGTACCGTCCCTCTCTCTTACCCCCACCATCCCCCCTCTCTCGCCCACTTCCCTCTCTCTCGCCCACTCTATCTCTCTCTCTCGCACCCTCCACCTCTCTCTCTCGCCCCCTCCATCTCTCTCTCTCTCTCTCTCACCCCCTCCATCTCTCTCTCTCTCGCCCCCTCCATCTCTCTCTCTCTTTCTCGCCCCCTCCATCTCTCTCTCTCTCGCCCCCTTCATCTCTCTCTATCTCTTGCCCCATTCATCTCTCTCTCTCTCTCTCTCGCCCCCTCCCTCTCTCTCTCTCTCTCGCCCCCTCCCTCTCTCTCTCTCTCTCGCCCCCTCCATCTCTCTCTCTCTCTCTCGCCCTCTCCATCTCTCTCTATCTCTCTCTCTCTCACCCCTCCGTCTCTCTCTCTCAGTCGCCCCCTCCATCTCTCTCTCTCTCGCCCGCTCTATCTCTCTCTCTCTCTCTCGCCCCCTCCATATCTCTCTCTCTCTCGCCCCCTCCATCTCTCTCTCTCTCGCCCCCTCCATCTCTCTCTCTCTCTCTAGCCCCCTCCATCTCTCTCTCTCTCTCGCCTCCTCCTCTCTGTCTCTCTCTCTTGCCCCCTCCATCTCTCTCTCTCTCTCTCGCCCCCTCCATGTCTCTTTCTCGCTCGCCCCCTCCATCTCTCTCTCTCTCACCCCCTCCATCTCTCTCTCTTGCCCCCTGCCCCCTCTCTTGCCACCTCCCTCTCTCTCTAGCCCCCTCGCCCTCTCTCTAGCCCCCTCACCCCCTCGCACTCTCTCTCTCACCCACTCTCTCCCACTCTCAATCACTCCCTTCTCTGTCTCTCGGCCCGACTGTGTCCCTCTCGCCCCCCTCCCTCTCTCTCTAGCTCTTTCTTTCTTACTTTCTTCCTTTCTTTCTTTCTTCCTTTCTTCCTTTCTTTCTTTCTCTCTTTCTTTCTTTCTCTCTTTCTCTCTTTCTCGATTTCTCTCTCTCTTTCTCTCTTTCTCTCTCTCTTTCTTTCTCTCTTTCTTTCTCTCTCTCTTTCTCTCTCTCTTTCTCACTCTCTTTCTCTCTCTCTTTCTCTCTTTATCTCTCACACCCCTCCCTCTCTCACTTGCACCCCTCCCTTTGTCTTTCTCCCCATCCGTCTCTCTCTCTCTCACACCCCGCCCTCTCTCTCTAGCTTCCTCCCTCTCTCTCTTGACCCCCTCGCTCTATCGCCACCCTCCCTGTCTCACTCGCACCCCTTCTTCTCTCTCTCTCTTTCTCTCACTCTGCCCCCTACTTCTCTCTCTCGACCCCCTCTCTCTCTCTCTCTCTCTCTCTCTCTCTCTCTCTCTCTCTCGGCCCCCTTCTTCTCTCTCTCGACTTCCTCCGTCTCTCTCTCTCGCCCTCTCCATCTCTCTCTCGCCCTCTCCATCTCTCTCTCTCCCCCCTCAATCACGACCCCCCCCTCGCCACCCCCCTCCATTTCTCTCTCGCAAATGTCCCTCTCTCTTTCGCCCTCTCTCACTCTCGCCCTCCCTCTCTCTCTTGCCCCCTCCCTCTCTCTCTCTCACCCCCTCCCCCTCTCTTGTGGGCCGTGTCTCTCCCTCTTGCCCCCCACCTGCCCCTTCCTTTCTCTCTCTCCCCATCTCTGACCCCCTCCCTACCGCGCTCTCGCCCCCTCCCTCTCTCGCTCTCGTTCCCTCCGCTCTCTCTCGCCCCCTCCCTCTATCTTGAACCCTCCGTCTCTCTCTCTCTCACCCCCCCTCTCTAGCCGACCTCCCCCCTCGCTCGCCCGTGCCCCCTCTCTCTCTTGCCGCCTTCCCTCTCCCTCGCCACCTCCCTCTCTCCCCCTCTCTGACCCCCTCTCTCACTCACTCTCTCTCACCCCTCTCCCACTCACTCTCGCCCCCTTTCTCTCTCTCTCAACACCACCCCCTCTCTCTCGCCCCTCCCTCTCTGTCTCTCTCACACCCTCCCACTCTCTCTCTCGCCCCCTCCCTCTCTATCTCTCTCGCCCCCTCCATCTCTCTCTCTCTCTTGCCCCCTCCCTCTCTCTCTCTCGCCCACCCTCCCACTCTGTCTCTCGCCCCCTCCCTCTCTAACTCTCTCGTTCCCTCCATCTCTCTCTCTCTCTTGCCCCCTCCCTCTCTCTCTCTCGCCCCCTCCCTCTCTCTCTCGCCCCCTCCCTCTCGCTTTGTCGCCCCCTCCCACTCGCTCTCTCGCCCCTTCCCTCTCGCTCTCTCGCCCCCTCCCCCTTGCCCCTCCATTTTTCTGTCCCCCTCCCTCTCTCTCTTGCCCCCTCCCTCTTTTTCTCTCGACTCATCCCGTTCTCTCTGGCCTCACTCTCTCTCTCTCTCTCTCTCTCTCACCCTCCCTCTCTCTCTCTCTCTCTCTCACACCCTCCCCCTGTCTCTCCTTCACCGCCTCCCTCTCTCTCTCGCACCATCCCTCTCTTTATCGTACCCTCCCTCTCTCTCTCGTACCCTCCCTCTCTCTATCGCCTCACTCCCTCTCTCTCTTGCCCCCTCCCTCCCTCTCTCGTCCCCTCACTCTCCCTCTTTCGCCCCCTCCCTCTCTCTCTTAACCCACCTTTCATTCTCGCCCCCACTCTCTCTCTCCCACACCCACCTTTCTCTCTTGCCCCTCCCCCTCTCTCTCTCGCCCCCTCCCCCTCTCTCTCTCTCTCTCGCCCCCTCCCTCACTTTCTTGCCCCCTCCCCTCTATCTCTCACCCACTACCCCTCTCTCTCTCAACCCCTCCCTTCTCTCTCTCTCGCCCCTCTCCCACTCTCTCTCGCCCCCTTTCTCTTTCTCTCATCCCCTCGCTCTCTCTCTCATCCCCTCCCTCTCTCTCTCATCCCCTCCCTCTCCGTCTCGCCACCCCTCTCTCTCTCTCTCTCTCTCTCTCGCCCCCTCCATCTCTCTCTCTCTCGCCCCCTCCATCTCTATCTCTCTCTGGCCCCTCCATCTCTCTGTCTGGCCCCCTCCATCTCTCTCTCTCTCTCTATCGCCCCCTCCATCTCTCTCTCTCTCTCTCGCCCCCTCCATCTCTCTCTCTCGCCCTCTCCCTCTCTCTCACTCGCCCCCTCCCTCTCTCTCTCGCCCCCTCCCTCTCGCTCTCTCACCCCCTCCCCCTCCCTCTCTCGCTACCTCCCTCTCGCTCTCTCGCCCCTCGAACCCTGCCTCTCTCGCCCCCTCCCTCTCTCGTCCCCTCCCTCTTTCTCTCTTGCCCCCTCCCTCTCTCTCTCTCGCCCCCTCCCTCTCTCTCGCCCCCTCCCTCTCGCTCTCTCGCCCCCTCCCTCTCGCTCACTCGCCCCCTCCCTCTCGCTCTCTCGCCCCCTCCCTCTCGCTCACTCGTCCCCTCCCTCTTCTCACCCCTCCCCCTCTATCTCTCACCCACTCACCCTCTCTCTCAACCCCTCCCTTCTCTCTCTCTCGCCCCTCTCCCACTCTCTCTCGCCCCCTTTCTCTTTCTCTCATCCCCTCCCTCTCTCTCTCATTCCCTCCCTCTCTATCTCTCGCGCCCCCTGCCACTCTCTCTCTCGCACCCTCCCTCTCTCAATCTCTCACCCTCCCTCTCTCTCTCACCCTCTTCCTCTCGCTCTCTCTCCCCCTCCCTCTCTCCCTCGCTCCCTCCCTGTCTCCCTCGCCCCCTCCCTCTCTCTCACCCATCACTCTCTCTCTCTCCCCTTCCCTCTCTTTCTTGCTCCCTCCCTCTTTCTCTCACCGCCTCCCTCTTTCTCTCGCCTCATCCCTCGCTCTCTCGCCCCCTCCCTCTCTCTTTCGCCCCTCTCTCTCTATCTCTCTCTCGCCCCTCCTCCCCTCATCTCTCTCTTGTCCCCCACTCACTCTCTCTCTCGGCCCCTTTATCTTTCTCTCAACACATCTCTCTCCGTCTCTCTCCGTCTCTCTCTCTCCGTCTCTCTCTGTCTCTCTCTCTCTCTCTGTCTCTCTCTCTCTCTCTCTGACTCTCTCTGTCTCTCTCTCTGTCTCTCTCTCTGTCTCTCACTCTCTTTCTCGCACCCTCCCTCTCTCGCACACTCCCTCTCTCGCACCCGCCCTCTCTATCTCTCTCTCTCTCTCTCACACACCCTCCCTCTCTCTCTCGCCTTACTCCCTCTCTCTCTCGCACCGTCCCTCTCTCTTGCCCCCACCATCCCCCCTCTCTCGCCCCCTCCGCTCTCTCTCGCCCCCTCCCTCTATCTTAACCCCTCCGTCTCTCTCTCTCTCGCACCCCCCTCTCTAGCCGACCTCCCCCTCTCGCTCGCCCGTGCCCCCTCTCTCTCTCTCTCGCACCCTCACCCTCTCTCTCTCTCTCACCCCCTCCATCTCTCTCTCTCTCTGTCTGTCTCTGTTGTCTCTCTCTCTCTGTCTCTCGCACCCTCCCTCTCTCGCACCCTCCCTCTCTCTCTCTCTCTTTCTCTCACACCCTCCCTCTCTCTCGCCTCACTCACTCTCTCTCTCGTACCATCCCTCTCTCTTGCCCCCACCATCCCCCCTCTCTCACACACTTCCCTCTCTCTCGCCCCCTCCATCTCTCTCTCTCTCGGCCCCTCCATCTCTCTCTCTCACCCCCTTCATCTCTCTCTCCCTCTCGCCCCCTCCATCTCTCTCTCTCTCTCTCGCCCCCTCCATCTCTCTCTCTCTTTCGCCCCCTCCATCTCTCTCTCTCGCCCCCCCCTCGCTCTCTCGCCCCCTCCCTCTCGCTCTCTCACTCCCGCCCTCTCTCTTTCTCTTACCCCATCCCTCCTTCGCTCGCCTCATCCCTCTCTCTCTGGCCTCACTCCCTCTCTCTCTCTCGCCCCTGCCCTGACTCTCTCTCTCTCTCTCGCACCCTCACCCTCTCTCTCTATCCCACACCTTCCCTCTCTCTCTCGCCCCCTCCCTCTCTCTCTCTCTCGCCCCCTCCATCTCTCTCTCGCCCCCTCCATCTGTCTCTCTCGCCCCATCCATCTCTCTCTCTCTCTTGCCCCCCCATCTCTCTCTCTCTCGCCCCCTCCATCTCTCTCTCGCCCCCTCCATCTGTCTCTCTCGCCCCCTCCATCTCTCTCTCTCGCCCCCTCCATCTCTCTCTCTCTCGCCCCCTCCATCTCTCTCTCTCTCTCTCTCGCCCTCTCCATCTCTCTCAATCTTTCGCCCCCTCCATCTCTCTCTCTCACCCCCTCCCTCTCGCTCTCTCGCACCCTCCCTCTCTCTCTCTCTTATCCCCTCCCTCTCTCTCTCTCGCCCCCTCCCTCTCACTCTCTCACCCCCGCCCTCTCTCTCTCTTGCCCCCTCCCTCTTTCTCTCGCCTCATCCCTCTCTCTCTGGCCTCACTCCCTCTCTCTCTCTCGCCCCTGCCCTGACTCGCTCTCTCTCGCACCCTCCCTCTCGCTCTCTCGCCCCCTCCCTCTCGCTCTCTCACCCCCCGCCCTCTCTCTGTCTCTTACCCCATCCCTCCTTCCCTCGCCTCATCCCTCTCTCTCTGGCCTCACTCCCTCTCTCTCTCTCGCCCCTGCCCTGACTCGCTCTCTCTCGCACCCACCCCCTCTCTCTCTCTCTCACCCCTTCCCTCTCTCTCTCGCCCCCTCCCTCTCTCTCTCTCGCCCCCTCCATCTCTCTCTCGCCCCCTCCATCTGTCTCTCTCGCCCCCACCATCTCTCTCTCTCTCTCGCCCCCTCCATCTCTCTCTCTCTCGCCCCCTCCATCTCTCTCTCTCTCACTCGCCCCCTCCATCTCTCTCTCTCTTTCGCCCCCTCCATCTCTCTCTCTCGCCCCCTCCCTCTCGCTCTCTCGCACCCTCCCTCTCTCTCTCTCATATCCCCTCCCTCTCTCTCTCTCGCCCCCTCCCTCTCACTCTCTCACCCCGCCCTCTCTCTCTCTTGCCCCCTCCCTCTTTCTCTCGCCTCATCCCTCTCTCTCTGGCCTCACTCCCTCTCTCTCTCTCGCCCCCGCCCTCACTCTCTCTCTCTCTCTCTCTCGCACCCTCCCCATCTCTCTCTCTCTCACCCCCGCCCTCTCTCTCTCGCCCCCTCCCTCTCTCTCTCTCGCCCCCTCCCTCTCTCTCTCTTGCCCCCTCCCCCTCACTCTCTCGCCCCCTCCCTCTCTCTCTCTTGCCCCCTCCCTCTTTCTCTCTTGCCCCCTCCCTCTCTCTCTCTCCCCCTCCCTCTCTCTCTAGCTCTTTCTTTCTTTCTTTCTTCCTTTCTTTCTTTCTTTCTCTCTTTCTCTCTTTCTCTCTTTCTCGATTTGTCTCTCTCTTTCTCTCTTTCTCATCTCTTTCTTTCTCTCTTTCTTTCTCTCTCTCTTTCTCTCTCTCTTTCTCACTCTATTTCTCTCTCTCTTTCTCTCTTTCTCTCTCACACCCCTCCCTCTCTCACTTGCACCCCTCCCTTTGTCTTTCTCCCCATCCGTCTCTCTCTCTCTCACACCCCGCCCTCTCTCTCTAGCTTCCTCCCTCTCTCTCTTGACCCCCTTGCTCTATCGCCACCCTCCCTGTCTCACTCGCACCCCTCCCCCCCTCTCTCTCTCTCTCTCTCTCTTTCTCTCACTCTGCCCCCTCCTTCTCTCTCTCGACCCCCTCCCTCTCTCTCTCTCTCTCTCTCTCTCTCGCTCTCTCTCTCTCTCTCTCGGACCCCTTCTTCTCTCTCTCGACTTCCTCCCTCTCTCTCTCTCGCCCCTCTCCCACTCTCTCTCGCCCCCTTTCTCTTTCTCTCATCCCCTCCCTCTCTCTCTCATCCCCTCCCTCTCGATCTCTCGCGCCCCCTGACTCTTTCTCTCGCACCCTCCCTCTCTCTCTCTCTCACCCTCTCTCTCTATCTCACCCGCTTCCTCTCGCTCTCTCGCTCACTCCCTCTCTCCCTCGCTCCCTCCCTCTCTCCCTCGCCCACTCCCTCTCTCTCACCCCTCACTCTCTCTCTCCCCTTCCCTCTCTCTCTTGCTCCCTCCCTCTTTCTCTCACCGCCTCGCTCTTTCTCTCGCCTCATCCCTCGCTCTCTCGCCCCTCTCTCTCGCCCCTCCTCCCCTCATCTCTCTCTCGTCCCCCACTCACTCTCTCTCTCGGCCCCTTTCTCTCTGTCTCTCTCTCTCTCTCTCTCTGACTCTCTCTGTCTCTCTCTCTCTCTGTCTCTCTCTCTGTCTCTCTCTCTCTCTCTCTTTCTCGCACCCTCCCTCTCTCGCACACTCCCTCTCTCGCACCCGCCCTCTCTATCTCTCTCTCTCTCTCTCACACCCTCCCTCTCTCTCACGCCTCACTCCCTCTCTCTCTCTCTCTCTCTCTCGCCCCCTCCATCTCTCTCTCTCTCTCTCTCTCACACATCCTCCCTCTCTCTCGCCTGACTCGCTCTCTCTCGTACCGTCCCTCTCTCTTGCCCCCACCATCCCCCGTCTCTCGCCCACTCCCTCTCTCTCACCCCTCACTCTCTCTCTCCCCTTCCCTCTCTCTCTTGCTCCCTCCCTCTTTCTCTCACTGCCTCGCTCTTTCTCTCGCCTCATCCCTCGCTCTCTCGCCCCTCTCTCTCGCCCCTCCACCCCTCATCTCTCTCTCGTCCCCCACTCACTCTCTCTCTCGGCCCCATTCCCTTTCTATCAACACCTCTCTCTCCGTCTCTCTCTCTCTCTGACTCTCTCTCTCTCCGTCTCTCTCTGTCTCTCTCTCTCTGTCTCTCTCTCTCTGTCTGTCTCTCTCTCTCTCTTTCTCGCATCCTCCCTCTCTCGCACTCTCCTCTCTCGCACCCGCACTCTCTATCTCTCTCTCTCTCTCACACACCCTCCCTCTCTCTCGCCTCACTCCCTCTCTCTCTCGTACCGTCCCTCTCTCTTACCCCCACCATCCCCCCTCTCTCGCCCACTTCCCTCTCTCTCGCCCCCTCTATCTCTCTCTCTCGCACCCTCCACCTCTCTCTCTCGCCCCCTCCATCTCTCTCTCTCTCTCTCTCACCCCCTCCATCTCTCTCTCTCTCGCCCCCTCCATCTCTCTCTCTCTTTCTCGCCCCCTCCATCTCTCTCTCTCTCGCCCCCTTCATCTCTCTCTATCTCTTGCCCCATTCATCTCTCTCTCTCTCTCTCTCGCCCCCTCCCTCTCTCTCTCTCTCTCGCCCCCTCCCTCTCTCTCTCTCTCTCGCCCCCTCCATCTCTCTCTCTCTCTCTCGCCCTCTCCATCTCTCTCTATCTCTCTCTCTCTCACCCCTCCGTCTCTCTCTCTCAGTCGCCCCCTCCATCTCTCTCTCTCTCGCCCGCTCTATCTCTCTCTCTCTCTCTCGCCCCCTCCATATCTCTCTCTCTCTCGCCCCCTCCATCTCTCTCTCTCTCGCCCCCTCCATCTCTCTCTCTCTCTCTAGCCCCCTCCATCTCTCTCTCTCTCTCGCCTCCTCCTCTCTGTCTCTCTCTCTTGCCCCCTCCATCTCTCTCTCTCTCTCTCGCCCCCTCCATGTCTCTTTCTCGCTCGCCCCCTCCATCTCTCTCTCTCTCACCCCCTCCATCTCTCTCTCTTGCCCCCTGCCCCCTCTCTTGCCACCTCCCTCTCTCTCTAGCCCCCTCGCCCTCTCTCTAGCCCCCTCACCCCCTCACACTCTCTCTCTCACCCACTCTCTCCCACTCTCAATCACTCCCTTCTCTGTCTCTCGGCCCGACTGTGTCCCTCTCGCCCCCCTCCCTCTCTCTCTAGCTCTTTCTTTCTTTCTTTCTTCCTTTCTTTCTTTCTTCCTTTCTTCCTTTCTTTCTTTCTCTCTTTCTTTCTTTCTCTCTTTCTCTCTTTCTCGATTTCTCTCTCTCTTTCTCTCTTTCTCTCTCTCTTTCTTTCTCTCTCTTTCTTTCTCTCTCTCTTTCTCTCTCTCTTTCTCACTCTCTTTCTCTCTCTCTTTCTCTCTTTCTCTCTCACACCCCTCCCTCTCTCACTTGCACCCCTCCCTTTGTCTTTCTCCCCATCCGTCTCTCTCTCTCTCACACCCCGCCCTCTCTCTCTAGCTTCCTCCCTCTCTCTCTTGACCCCCTCGCTCTATCGCCACCCTCCCTGTCTCACTCGCACCCCTCCTTCTCTCTCTCTCTCTCTCTTTCTCTCACTCTGCCCCCTACTTCTCTCTCTCGACCCCCCTCTCTCTCTCTCTCTCTCTCTCTCTCTCTCTCTCTCTCGGCCCCCTTCTTCTCTCTCTCGACTTCCTCCGTCTCTCTCTCTCGCCCTCTCCATCTCTCTCTCGCCCTCTCCATCTCTCTCTCTCCCCCCTCAATCACGACCCCCCCCTCGCCACCCCCCTCCATTTCTCTCTCGCAAATGTCCCTCTCTCTTTCGCCCTCTCTCACTCTCGCCCTCCCTCTCTCTCTTGCCCCCTCCCTCTCTCTCTCTCACCCCCTCCCCCTCTCTTGTGGGCCGTGTGATGAGGGCAGAGCAGTTAATGTAGTCTCTATGGGTTTCAGTAAGGCCTTTGATAAGGTTCCACAGGGCAGGCTGCTCTGGAAGGTTCCATCACGTCGAATGCTGGGGGAACTGGTCAATTGGATACACAGTTGGGTTGTGGATAGGAAGCAGAGGGATGAATGGAAGGATACTTGTCAGACTGGAGGTTGGGTCCAGAGCTGTTTGTTATCTATGGTTTGGTTGTGAATGTACAAGGTATGATTAGTAAGATTGCAGATGACACTAAAATAAGTGGCAGCATGATCAGTGAGGAAGTTTATCAGAAATTGCAGCAGGACTATAATCAGGTGGGCAACTGAGCTGAGAAATGGCAAATGGAATTTAATATAGATGTGTGAGGTCTTGCAGTTTGGAATCTCAAATCAAGGCAGGAGTTTCATGGTGAATGGGCGGGCCTTAAGGGGTGTAATGGGCAGAGAGACCTTGGAATTCAGCTGCACGGTTCTCTGAGAGTGGAGTCACAGGTAGGCAAGGCAGTGAAGAAGGCTTTTGGCACATTGGCCTTCATCAGGCAGGATATTGAGGATAGAAGTTGGGAATTTATGTTGCAGTTACACAGGACTTTGGTAAGGCCGCACTTGGAGTATTGTGTTCAGTTTTGTCACTTTGTTATAGGGAGGATATAATGAAATTAGAAAGATTGCAGGAGAAATTTACAAGGACATTGCCAGGACCCAATGGTCTGAGTTACAGGGAGAGGTTGGACAAGCTAGGACCTTTTCTTTAGAGTGTAGGAGACTGAGGGAGTCCTTATAAAGCTGTATAGGATCATGAGGGATAAGGATAGGGTGAATGCTCTCAGTCTTTTTCAAAGTTTAGAGAATCGAGGACGAGACGGGACCAGTTTAAGGTTAAAGGGGAAGGAATAAAAGGGAACCTGAGGGACCACTTATTTACATAAATGGCTGGTACGTGGATGAGCTGCCAGAAGATGTGGCTAAGGGGGGTACATTATTAACATTTCGAAAGCATTTGGATAAATATGTGGATAGGAAAGGACGAGAAGGATATGGAACAACTGCAGGGAAATGGGGTTAGTATGAATGGACATTTACAAGGTGGAGTCGAACTCCTTTGTTAATTAAAACCAAACACCCAGAAAAGCTCGCCTCACATCGTAATCTGTTAACATACGAGTGATACAGATCTCCTACATTCCACTATTTAAACAAAAATTAGCAAGTTAGTTTCTTAACTTTAATAGTGAACACTAAACAAAAACTATTCGCAAATACAAGCCCCTCTTTTCTTTGCTACTTACTATCTGACTCCAACTCTGTAAAAATATGCTGTTCCAACAACCCACATATTAAACGTTACAATCTCAAAACCACACAGTCTCTATCTTCCCCGCTGTGTTCACTCTTTCAGCTGCTGACCTCACGTGGTCATATTTTTGTTAAAATGCATGTACGTTTTACATGAATATGTGTCTTGATAGAGAGTGTTTGAGATGGCCAGTTAGCACTCCTGCTCTACAGCAGTTACTCTGCTGTTGGATGGCAGCAGCCCTCCCTCCAGTGTTCAAAATGCTGGATTTATATACGCCCCATGATATAATAATTCTCATAATTTGATTGATTTCCAGGTGTACGAACAATAATATTCAAATTCTATTGGCTTCAGATATTCTGAGCATTATTTAAAGTCTTTGATTGCTTTTGAACTGCTGTCAAAACAGCAACCAAAAACTCAGGCTTCCATTTCCCAGCTAATTGTTACATTTGGAACAGTCTGACCTTTAGCTGGCATCTGTGGCTGTACTTTCGATTCAGCAAAACCCGTCCTATCTTAAAGTGAACAGACATTGATTAGATTCCAGGCAGTAACACACCCCGGCTATGTTATTCTGTATACTAACATTCTTGACCCCTCGATTAGATTCCAGGCCGTAACTCATTCTGGGCTCTCTGTTATTCTTTATATAACCCACCCTGAACCCCTCGATTACATTCCAGGCTGTAACTCAGTCCGGGGTATCTGTTATTCTGCAGATAAACCACCCTGAACCACTCAATTAGATTCCAGTCTGTGACACATCCCAGAACATCTGTTATTCTGGATATAAACCACCCTGAAACCCGCGATTAGATAGCAGGCTGTAAATCACACCGGGATGTCTGCTGTTCTGTATATAAACAACCCTGAACCCCATGATTAGATTCCAGGCTGTAACTCACTTCAGGTTGTCTGTTATTCTGTATATAACCACCCTGAACACCTCGAATCGATTCCAGGCTGTAACCCACTCCGAGCTATCTGTTATTCTGTATATAACCACCATGAACACCTCGAATCGATTCCAGGCTGTAACCCACTCCGAGCTATCTGTTATTCTGTATATAACCCACCCTGAACACCTCGAATCGATTCCAGGCTGTAACCCACTCCGGGCTGTCTGTTATTCTGTATATAACCACCCTGAACACCTTGAATCGATTCCAGGCTGTAACCCACTCCGAGCTATCTGTTATTCTGTATATAACCCACCCTGAACACCTCGAATCGATTCCAGGCTGTAACCCACTCCGGGCTGTCTGTTATTCTGTATATAACCACCCTGAACACCTCGAATCGATTCCAGGCTGTAACCCACTCCGAGCTATCTGTTATTCTGTATATAACTACCATGAACACCTCGATTCGATTCTAGGCTGTAACTCACACCGGGCTATCTGTTATTCTGGTTATAAACCACCCTGAACCCCACGATTAGATTCCAGGCAGTAACTTCCTGTCAGGATTGAAAGGGAAGGCTGGTAGTTATAGGGAATGCTGGCTGACTAAAGAAATTGAGGGTTTGGTTCAGAAAAAGAAGGAAGCATGTGTCAGGTATAGACAGGATAGATCGAGTGAATCCTTAGAAGAATATAAAGGAAGTTGGAGTATACTTAAGAGGGAAATCAGGAAGACAAAACGTGGACATGAGATTGCTTTGGAAAATAGAATTAAGGAGAATCCAAAGAGTTTTTACAAATATATTAAGGACAAAGGGTAACTAGAGAGAGAATAGGGCCCCTCAAAGATCAGCAAGGCGGCCTTTGTGTGGAGCCACAGAAAATGGGGGAGATATTAAATGAATATTTTGCATCAGTATTTACTGTGGAAAAGGATATCGAAGATGTAGACTGTAGGGAAATCGATGGTGACATCTTGCAAAATGTTGCAGATATGCAGAGGAGGAAGTGCTGGATGTCTTGAAATGGTTAAAGGTGGATAAATCCCCAGGACCTGATTAGGTGTACCTGAGAACTCTGTGGGAAGCTAGCGAATTGTTTGCTGGGCCTCTTGCTGAGATATTTGTGTCATCGATAGTCACAGGGGAGGTGCCAGAAGACTGGAGGTTGGCAAACGTGGTGCCACCGTTTAAGAAGGGCGGTAAAGACAAGCCAGGGAACTATAGACCGGTCAGCCTGACCTCGGCGGTGGGCAAGTTGTTAGAGGGAATCCTGAGGGACAGGATGTACATATATTTGGAAAGGCAAGGACTGAGTCGGGATAGTCAACATGGCTTTGTGCGTGGGAAATCATGTCTCACAAACTTGATTGAGGTTTTTGAAGAAGTAACAAAGAAAATTGATGAGGGCAGAGCAGTAGATGTGATCTATATGAACTTCAGTAAGGCGTTCGACAAGGTTCCCCATGGGAGACTGATTAGCAAGGTTAGATCTCTTGGAATACAGGTCGAAATAGCCAGTTAGATACAGAACTGGCTCAAAGGTAGAAGACAGAGGGTGGTGGTGGAGAGTTGTTTTTCAGTCTGGAGGCCTGTGACCAGTGGAGTTTCACAAGGATCAGAGTTGGGCCCTCTACTTTTTGTCATTTATATAAATGATTTGGATGCGAGCATAAGAGGTACAGTTAGTAAGTTTGCAGATGACACCAAAATTGCAGGTATAGTGTACAGCGAAGAGGGTTTCCTCAGATTTCAACAGGATCTGGACCAGATGGGCCAATAGGCTGAGAAGTAACAGATGGAGTTTAATTCAGATAAATGCGAGGCGCTGGATTTTGGGAAAGCAAATCTTAGCAGGACTTCGACATTTAATGGTAAGGTCCTAGGGTGTGTTGCTGAACAAAGAGACCTTGGAGCGCAGGTTCATAGTTCCTTGCCAGTGGAGTCGCGGGGAGATAGGATAGTGAAGAAGGCATTTTGTATCCTTTCCTTTATTGGTCAGAGTACCGATTACAGGAGTTGGGAGGTCATGTTGCGGCTATACAGGACATTGGTTAGGTCACTCTTGGAATATTGCTTGCAATTCTGGTCTCCTTCCTATCGGAAAGATGTTGCGAAACTTGAAAGGGTTCAGAAAAGATTTACAAGGATGTTGCCAGGGTTGGAGGATTTGAGCTACCGGGAAAGGCTGAACAGTCTGGGGCTTTTTGCCCTGGAGTGTCAGAGGCTGAGGGGTGAACTTATCGAGGTTTACCCTGGTGTAAGGGAGTCCAGAACTAGAGGGCATAGGTTTAGTTTGAGAGGGGAAAGATATGAAAGAGACCTAAGGGACAACTTTTTCACGCAGAAGGTGGTACGTTTATGGAGTGAGCTGCTCGAGGAAGTGGTGGAGGCTGGTACAATTGCAACATTTCAGACGAATTTGGATGGGTATATGAATAGGAAGGGTTTGGAGGGACATGGGCCAGGTGCCGCCAGGTGGAACTAGATTGGGTTGGGATATCTGATCGGCATTGACAGGTTGGAAGGATCTGTTTCAATGCTGTACATCTAGATGATTCTATGACTCGATAACTCACTCCGGGCTCCCTGTTATTCTGCATATAAACTACCCTGAAACCCTTCATTAGATTCCAGTCTGTAACTCACTCTGGGGTATCTGTTATTGTACACATAATCGTCCTAAATCCCATTGATAAAATTCCAATCTGTAACTGACTTCCAATTTTAAGGGACTCTGTACATTAGCCACTTCAATCGTTTGATTAGATTCCAGTCTGTATCACACTCTTGGGTATCTGTTCGTCTGTATATTAAACATTCAATCCAAACCCTGTTAAAATTGCCCATGGTATTCAGGGATGTGTATGTGAGGTGTATTAGTCAGGGGTAAATGTGGGGAAATGGGTCTGGATGGGTTATTCTTCTGAGGGTCAGTGTGGTCTTGTTGGTCTGAAGGGCTTGTTTCCCCACTGTCGGGATTATATGAATCACCCGGAACCCTCTCGATTAGATTCCAGGCTGTAACTCACTCTGGGCTATCTGTTACTTTGTATATAACCCACCCTGAACACCTCGATTTGAATCCAGGCTGTAACTCACTCCAGGCTATCTGTTATTCTGTATGTAACCCACCCTGAACCCCTCCATTGGATTCCTGGCTGTATCTCATTCTGTGGCATCTGTTATTCTGTATATAAATCACTCTGAACTCGATTTGGTTCCAGGCATTGACTCACTCAGGGCTATCTGTTATTCTGTATATAAACAAGACTGAACCCCTCAATTAGATTCCATGCCTTATCTCACTCCAGGGTATCTGTTTTCTGGATATAAACCACCCCGAACCCCTCGATTACATTCCAGGCTTTAACTCACTCCGGGATATCTGTTATTCTGTAACATAAACCAGCCTGAACCCCTTGATTAGATTCCAGGCTGTAACTCACCCTGGGCTATCTGTTATTCTTTATATAAACTAGCCTGAACCCCTTGATTAGATTCCAGGCTGTAACTCACCCTGGGCTATCTTTTATTTTGTATATAACCACCCTGAACCCCTCAATTAGATTCCAGGCTGTAACTCACTCTGGGCTACCTGTTATTCTGTATATTAACCACCCTGAATCCATTGATTTGATTCCACTTCCTGTCATGTTAAGCTCATGTTCCCAACACAACCTAATCTCAATAATGATCAATGTATCACCGGTCCTCCTATCTGCTGGCACTACCATCATGTTAACTTACTGATGTTTACGTACATGATCAGCTGTAGCATCTGAACAATACTGCTTCAGAATTTCTCATCATTTTACACAGAAACATTCAGCTTTTTCTATTCTTACTGCAAATCACCTTCCTGAATATTCTCTTGCACCTGCCAATGTTTTCCATATAATTCACAAAACACTGACAGCAGGGTAGAATACATGATAGGATGTAGCAAACTGTTACACTCAGTACCTTCATGTTACAATGTAATAATATCCAGTCAGAAACATGCCCTGGGTCAGGGATAAAACCTCCTGGGGTCTGGAAGTGGGGTCTGGGCAGAGAACGGGGTTTCCGTCTGTCACTCAGTTAGTTTGGAAATCTGTGCTGCACATGGACATTTCTCCACATTATATTCAGTTTCTATGTGTGTGATGGAGAGAGTTTAAACTGAGTTTAACTCTGCGTCTCTGCTTAGGGATTCCCTGTCTTTCAGATATTTGTCTGCAACATCATAGAAAGTGTGGGTATCTGCCTGTTTCTCTCCCATCTTTCAGAACACATGGAAACCTCCACATACAGCAGTTGAATCCTGTCTGGCTCAGCTCATTGTTAAGTTGGTCCATGGTGGGTACTTTCTCCTCTGCTTTCTCTCCTCTCGTGTCCCGTTGCTCTGTCGATAAATCGCCCAGTACCCTCAATTTGAATGCAATCTGCAACTCACTCCTGGATATCTGTTATTCTACACATAATCATCCCGAATCCCCTTGATAAAATTCCAATCTGTAACTGACTTCGAATTTTAAGGGGCTCTGCACATTAGCCACCTCAATCCTTTGATTAGATTCCAGTCTGTATCACACTCCTGGGTATCTGTTAGTCTGTATATTAACCATCCAATCCAAACCCTGTTAAAATTGCCCATGTTATTCAGGGATGTGTATGTGAGGTGTATTAGTCAGGGGTAAATGTGGGGAAATGGGTCTGGATGGGTTATTCTTCTGAGGGTCAGTGTGGTCTTGTTGGGCTGAAGGGCTTGTTTCCCCACTGTCGGGATTATATGAATCACCCGGAACTCTCTCGATTAGATTCCAGGCTGTAACTCACTCTGGGCTATCTGTTATTTTGTATATAACCCACTCTGAACCCCTCCATTGGATTCCTGGCTGTATCTCATTCTGTGGCATCTGTTATTCTGTATATAAATCACTCTGAACTCGATTTGGTTCCAGGCATTGACTCACTCAGGGCTATCTGTTATTCTGTATATAAACAAGACTGAACCCCTCGATTAGATTCCATGCCTTATCTCACTCCAGGGTATCTGTTTTCTGGATATAAACCACCCCGAACCCCTCGATTACATTCCAGGCTTTAACTCACTCCGGGATATCTGTTATTCTGGAACATAAACCAGCCTGAACCCCTTGATTAGATTCCAGGCTGTAACTCACCCTGGGCTATCTGTTATTCTGTATATAAACTACCCTGAACCCCTTGATTAGATTCCAGGCTGTAACTCACTCTGGGCTATCTGTTATTCTGTATATTAACCACCCTCTACCCCTCAATTAGATTCCAGGCTGTAACTCACTCTGGGCTATCTGTTATTCTGTATATTAACCACCCTGAACCCCTCAATTAGATTCCAGGCTGTAACTCACTCTGGGCTACTTGTTATTCTGTATATTAACCACCCTGAACCCATTGATTTGATTCCACTTCCTGTCATGTTAAGCTCATGTTCCCAACACAATCTAATCTCAATAATGATCAATGTATCACCGGTCCTCCTATCTGCTGGCACTACCATCATGTTAACTTACTGATGTTTACGTACATGATCAGCTGTAGCATCTGAACAATACTGCTTCAGAATTTCTCATCATTTTACACAAAAACATTCAGCTTTTTCTATTCTTACTGCAAATCACCTTCCAGAATATTCTCTTGCACCTGCCAATGTTTTCCATATAATTCACAAAACACTGACAGCAGGGTAGAATACATGATAGGATGTAGCAAACTGTTACACTCAGTACCTTCATGTTACAATGAACGGGGTTTCCGTCTGTCACTCAGTTAGTTTGGAAATCTGTGCTGCACATGGACATTTCTCCACATTATATTCAGTTTCTATGTGTGTGATGGAGAGAGTTTAAACTGAGTTTAACTCTGCGTCTCTGCTTAGGGATTCCATGTCTTTCAGATATTTGTCTGCAACATCATAGAAAGTGTGGGTATCTGCCTGTTTCTCTCCCATCTTTCAGAACACATGGAAACCTCCACATACAGCAGTTGAATCCTGTCTAGCTCAGCTCATTGTTAAGTTGGTCCATGGTGGGTACTTTCTCCTCTGCTTTCTCTCCTCTCGTATCCCGTTGCTCTGTCGATAAATCGCCCAGTACCCTCAATTTGAATGCAATCTGCAACTCACTCCTGGATATCTGTTATTCTACACATAATCATCCCGAATCCCCTTTGATAAAATTCCAATCTGTAACTGACTTCGAATTTTAAGGGGCTCTGCACATTAGCCACCTCAATCCTTTGATTAGATTCCAGTCTGTATCACACTCCTGGGTATCTGTTAGTCTGTATATTAACCATCCAATCCAAACCCTGTTAAAATTGCCCATGTTATTCAGGGATGTGTATGTGAGGTGTATTAGTCAGGGGTGAATGTGGGGAAATGGGTCTGGATGGGTTATTCTTCTGAGGGTCAGTGTGGTCTTGTTGGGCTGAAGGGCTTGTTTCCCCACTGTCGGGATTATATGAATCACCCGGAACCCTCTCGATTAGATTCCAACGTGTAACTCACTTCCATGTCTGTGTGATTCGCATGTTTCAAAAAAATCCCAAAACCTTCGATTCTATTCCACTTCGATAAACACGAGGTGCTGCACTTTGAGAAAGCAAATTGAGCAGGACTTACACACTTAATGGTCAGGTCCGAGGGAGAGTTGCTGAACAAAGAGACTTTGAAGTGCAGGTTCGTAGCTCCGTGAGAGTAGAGTGGCAGGTGGATAAGATAATGAAGGAAGCGTTTGGTATGCTTTCCTTTATTGGTCAGTGTTTTGAGTATAGGCATTGAGAGGTCATATTGTGGCTGGACTGGACATGGGTTAGGCCACTGTTGGAATATGGCATGCAATTCTGGTCGTTTCCTATCGGAAGGATGTTGTGAAATTTGAAAGGGTTCAGAAAAGATTTACAAGGAGGTTGACAGGGTTAGAGGATTTGAGCCACAGGGAGAGGCTGAATAGGCTGGGGCTGTTTTCCCTGGAGCATCAGAGGCTGAGGGGTGACCTTATCAAGGTTTATAAAATCATGACGGGCATGGATAGGATAAATAGACAAAGTCTTTTTCCTGGGGTAGGGAGTAAAGAACTAAATGGCATTGGTTTAGTGTGAGAGGGAATATGAACGAGACCTATGGGGCAACTTGTTCACTCAGAGGGTGGTACATGAATGGAATAAACTGTCAGATAAACTAAATGGTCAAATGTTACATTGGAAGCAAGAACACACAAAGCTGTTGGTTCATTTCTGTTCTGTTATATACCTCCAACTTTCACATTGGGCTGAATTTCTGTCACAATGAGGAAACTATCAAAAGCTGTTTACTGCCCTGCATGAATGCATCATCATAACATGAATTCTCTTGAAAGATAGGAAATGCAGACAGCTTCTGGAAGGTGTCTGTATCCCTGTGTGTGTGATTCTGTGTGTCTGTGATTCTGTGTGCATGTTCAATGTTTTATATATTTTCAAACTGTATTGATGTTGCCAGTCTCTCTTGCTTTTCCTTATTTACACACTCAATGTCGTCGTTTTGCTGATATAAAATGGTTGCTGTGGACAAATTTAAAATGTCTGCCTGACTGATTGGTGTCAGGAATACTTTCAGCAAGGGAGAGGGGGCAATGTGTCAAAAGCCATTTCCATTCATTGATGCCAGCAGAGATAGGAATTGGAGACAGCTCTTTGAAGGTGGTTAAAATGTAAATCCCAGAACCTGTTTACAGTGAATGTGGAGAGACAATGTGATATTCCAGTAAAGTCTGCCTTACTTTCCAAGCTCCTAATATATGAGAGAAACATAATATACAAAACCTGATAGAGCTCAGCCACTGACTTGTAGATTTGCAGTGTTGGATCAGAATAATGCCTGGCGAGGCGTTATCCCAGAGTGAAGGGTTTCTCAAATCCCACACTGACCTTCTGTGGGTTCAAATTGTGTGTTGTCTACAAATAAAAGAAAATAATGTACCTGCAATTGAACAAAACTCTTTCTGGAACTTTGTGCATCTGTTAGTTTAAGTATCTTTCAACAGGATTGAAGATAAATGAAAGAGTGAGAGATAGGTGGCACTGTAACCGGAATGGCAGTGCAGTATTAAAGGTATATTAATACTTTCAGTTAAAGGGGAAAACAGACGAGGGTAGTCTTCAAACAAGGAAACTTGGGAGTCAGTAAAGTCGTGTAGTTTGTGACTGCATTATGTTTGCGTGAGTCAAGATTTGAAACCAGTTGGCCAATAAGTACACTTTGTGACTCACTCCCAGTAACAAGTTATTTCACATAAAAAGGCTAACATATCCCTCATTTAGATTCCAGGCTGTAACTCACTCCGAGCTATCTGTTATTCTGTATCTAAAACTCCCTGAACCCCTCGATTAGATTCCAGGCTGTTACTCACTCCAGGGTATCTGTTATTCTTTACATAAACCATCCTAAATCCCTCGATTAGTTTCCAATCTGTAACACACTCTAGGCTATCTGTTATTCTGTATATAAACCACCCTGAACTCCTCGATTAGATTCCAGACTGTAACTCACTCCATGGCATCAGTTATTCAGTACATAAACCATCCTAAACCCCTCGATTGGGTTCCAACCTGTAACACATTCCAGACTATCTGTTATTCTGTGAATAAACCACCCTGAACCCCTCGATTAGATTCCAGGCTGTAACTCACTCTGGGCTATCTGTTATTCTGTATATAACCCACCCTGAACCCCTCAATTAGATTCCAGGCTGTAACTCACTCGGGGCTATCTGTCATTCTGTGTATAAACAGCCCTGAACCCCTTGATTAGATTCCAGATTGTAACTCACTCCGGGCTATCTTATTTTGTACATTAACCACCCTGAACCCATTGATTTGATTTCACTTCCTGACATGTTGAGCTCATGTTCCCAACACAATCTAATCTCAATGATGATCAATGTATCACTTGTCCTCCTATCTGCTGTCACTACCATCATGTTAACTTTCTGATGTTTATGTACATGATTACCTGTAGCAGTGAGTCGCAGGTAGACAGAATGGTGCTGAACACATTTGGCACATTTGCCTTAATCAGTCAGAGCATTGAGTATAGGGGTTGTGGTGGTCTGTTACATCTGTACAGGATGTTGGTGAGGTCACTTTAAGAATACTGCATACAACTCTGTTTTCTGCAGAAATGACTTACCCGTATGTTCCAGGACTGGAGGTTTGAGCTATAGGGAGAGGCTGATTACGTTGAGGTGTTTCCACCTGGAGTGTCAGAGGTTGAGAGGCAACATTATAGAGGTTTATAAAATCATCAGGGGCATGGATATTCTGAACAGCCATGTTCTGCTCCCAAGGATAGGGGAGTCCAGAACAAGACAGCATAGGTTGGAGGGGAGAGGGCGAATGATTTAGAAGGGACCTGAAGGTAAATAATTCACAGACAGTGGTGTGTGTACAGAAAGTGCTGTCAGAGAAAGTGGTCAAGACGGATACAATCACAGGAGGAATATTGGCCAAATGCTGGCAAATGGGACTAAATCAGATTTGATATCTGACCAGAGGGAACAGATTGGACTAATGGGTCTGTTTCCATTCTGCATGACTCTCTGATTCTATAAGATGCATGAAGAATAAATCTGAAAGGACTTTTCAAGTCGGAATTCTTTTCAGTGGAAGGTTATCGTGTCTCTATGTTCACATTGATTGAAAGCAGCGTTAGTTAAATATTTGACAGAGAAGTGAGTCATGCACAATGGGACGCAGACAGGAAAGTGGGGCTGAGACCACAACTTGATCAGCTACAATCTTAGTGCCTGGTGGAGAAGGCTCAAAGCATCTAATGACCCACTCCTGCTCCTCAGTCCCATGTTCCTGTGTTCCATTCAGCCCCTCAAACCTGCTAGACAGGTGCAGTTGGAGGCTACTTACTCCTATAACCTATTGCGCAGAATCACAGGAGACATTTCAGCCCCCTCTGTACTGTCCCACACGGTTTGAAGTGAATTGGGAAATGTAATTGGAAAACCCAGGCTGGGTACGAAAGAGGCTCCTCATCTCTCTTCACAGAGCTTCCCCTATCTGCAACTTGTGCTTCATTTGTTGGTCATGTTGTAGAACCAGATTCAGTGTGAATACAGCCACCATACCTCACTCAGGGATGGCTCGCAAAATCCTCTGGTCTCCCTGTCTGCAACATTCAATAACAGAACATTCATGAAAATAACACCCACTAACTTTCCAATAACAGAATTAGAGAACATCAGAAACAGGGGCATGTTGTTCACCTCCCCAAGCCTGCCTTGTCCTTCACTAAGATCATGACTGATCTGCTCTTCGTCTCAAATCATCTTTCATATCCAATTTTTCAAAGCCCTCAACTCTCTGACAGGTCAATTTCCATCTACCTCATCTTCAAATACGTTCAGTCATCTAGCTCCCCGAACACCCTTGAGGAGAGAAATCCTGACATTCAATCCCACCTGTTTGAAGAAAACACTTGCTGCTCCTATATCATGGTCTATTGATGTGAACAAAAGAAGTTGAGACAAGAGTTCAGGTAAAAATGACTGGCCCTGATATCAAGGCAGTGGTTGACTTCTGCTGACATCAATGACAAAACTGGACTTAATGGGAATCAGAGTAACCTCTCCAGTATTTGGAGTCAAACATGGCACAAAGGAAGGTGTTCATCATCTCATTCCTGGGTCACCTCTGTACGAGATCCTCAGGGTAGCTTCCTCTTCATAAACATCTTCAGCTGCTTCATCAATGTCTCCCCGCCCCCACCTTCCCCACCATAAGATCAGATGTGGGGATTTTCGCTGAAGATTCCACAATGTTCAGAACATTTTGTCCCCCGTCAGCTCCTGAACTGGTCTTTGTCTGTAACTAGCAGGATCCAGACTCCATTGAGACTTGTGCTGTTAAATGGTCCGTAACATTCATGTAACAACACTGCCTGGCACTGCACATTGCCACAGTAAAACAAGGGTTCATTCAGCACCTCACGCTGGTTTCACAGGAATATGAGGAAGCCATTCAGCCCTTTGACACTATTGGAGAAGAACAGGGACAGCCCATTCAGTTCCTCCAGCCTATTACTCTGGAAGAGAAGGAGTCTAGTGTGATGGACCACACCAGAGCCCCTCGAAAATATTTGAAGGCGGTAGCCTAGATTCTAATGTTTTCTTATTTTAAAGGAAATGTAAAGTGTCTGTTCCAGAAGCAATGTGACTGGTCAGACTACTCGGTGTGAAGCAAAACACCATCTACTTAAACACGAAAGATAAAATGAAACCAAAGAAAGAGGAATTTAGAATAACGCAATTCTATTGGACAGCTTAACAGAATAATAGATCTAGGAACTATTACTGATAAACTGTTCCAATATAGGAAAATCCCATAAACACAGCCCCTTGGCAAAAAGAAATATTCAGACACAGATTGTCACAAACATTTCTCCAATCGAAGAATTAAAAACAGTATCAAGAGGAATTTCAGAGAGAGTAGCAGCCAGGAGACATTCACTGAAGCTTCCAACTCTGTAGAGACCCCAATAGTTTCTAATGTTACTGAGAAACCAAAACCCAGAGATCCTAATCTGAGAGAGCTGGTCACACCCATTCAGGCTGCATTAAAATAAACCTAAGGCCTCCCCAGCTGTTACTCAAGTGGTCTTAACTAGCCAGCTTGGCAACAATCGTTCAATCTCTCTCATAAAATAAACCAGGACAAAATAACCTCTTAAAGCTGCAACATTGTCACACTAGTCAGTACAATAAGCTGTCAAACAGGAACCAGGGTTAACCAGTCAGGCCCTTGGCCCTGTCCAATCGGACGAGGTTGAAGCCAATCTCTCCCTTGAGTCACTTACACAGGAACAGCAGGAGGCCATTCCCACCTCAATGCACTTACACGGGGGCAGAATGAGGTAATTTTTGCTGATTCCTGATGAATGCCTTATTGATGAAACGTCGATTCTCCTGGTCCTCGGATGCTGGCTGACCCGCTGTGCTTTATCAGCAATTGATGCTCTACTCCGATCTCCAGCATCAGCAGTCTTAAGTATCTCCTAATTGATGCACGAAGATGATGAACAAGTGGGGCAGAGGCTGCACAGACAGACTGTTCCACGCTGTTTCTCTTGGCTCCGTTGTTTATGATACACATGTGCGACATTAACATGGTTTTCTAGAGGTGGGCAGGGAAGCCATATGTCTTGTGTGAAATCTCAAGAAGGCATCTTCCATCTCCACAAAGACGGCCTGGTGTTCTCTATGTAGTTCGGAAGCTGGTGGGAATGGCTACCTGTTTCAGACGGAAGGTATTGTGGCTGCTGTTGGGGATTGTGAGCAACCTGACGTTCAGTACAGGGTTCACTCACCGACTGCACTATAACATGGGGAGAGTTAATTAGGAAAGTCACGTTAGACTGATGAATGGACTCTCTAAGTTCAAATAATGCTGATCTTGTTCATGTTGACCTTGTCTAGTGCATGTCCTGTTCAGTGTAACCTGTATGCCTTACTCTGTCCAAGTCGATTTCCACCCTAAGATCTGTCTGGTCATGCGTACTATGATCTTCCTCCACTTCTCATAAGCAAAGTGTTTCCCTGTACTGAGATACACGTGAAAATAAATCAAACCAATAAATCCTGGGTAAAGTATGGAATTTCTGTCTCTGTCAATGTCTCTTTTGGGAATAAGTGATCGCTGCCACTCCTCGTGTTTCAGCATCACCATTTCTTCCTCTCTCACAGCTCTACAGATTAAACACTTAGCTTATTCACTCTATCCTCATGTTACCATCACCCGTGTCTGTGGTAAGGGAATCATTCCTTACAAAGGAGATCAAATATGTACAGAGTGCCCCAAATGCTCTCTCAGCAAGTCTCTACAACAGCAGGAAGATGGCTTTACTTATGTACTCGAATCATCTTACAATAAAGGATAGCGTACCATTGTCTGCACCCATTACTTACACAGGTTTTGATTCGGAGCAGTCAGCATAGACTTGTGAGTGGGAGATCATGCTTCCCAAATTTCTTAGAGTCCTTTGATGAAGTTACCAGGACGTTTGATGAGGGCAGAGTGATAGACGTAGTCTCGATGGATTTCAGTAAGGTCTTTGATTAGGTTCCACATGGCAGGCTGCTCAGGAAGGTTACATCTCGTAGAATGTGGGGGGGAACTGGCCAATTGGATACACAGTTGGCTTGATGGTAGGAAGCAAAGGGTTTAGTGGAAGGATGTTTGTCAGACCGGAGGCTTGGTCCAATGCTGTTTGTTATCTATGATTTGGTTGAGAATGTACAAGGTATGATTAGTAAGTTTGCAGATGACATTAAAGTAATTGGGAGCATAATCAATGAGGAAGTTTATCAGAAATTGCAGCAGGACCTTAATCAGGTAGGAAATGGGCCGAGAAATGGCAAATGGAATTTAATATAGAAGCGTGAGGTCTTGCAGTTTGGAAACTCAAATCAAGGTAGGAGTTTCATGGTGAATGGGAGGGTCTTAAGTGGTGCAGTGGGTAGAGGGACTTTGGTGTTCAGGTGCACGGTTCTCTAACAGTGTAGTCACAGGTAGACAGGGCAGTGAAGAAGGCTTTTGGCACATTGGCCTTCATCAGGCAGTATATTGAGTATAGAAGTTGGGACCTTATGTTGCAGTTACACAGGACTTCGGTAAGGCTGCACTTGGAGTATTGTGTTCAGCTTTTGTCACCTTGTTATGGGGAGGATGTTATTAAATTAGAAAGAGTGCAGAAGAAATTTACAAGGACATTGCCAGGACCCAATGGTCTGAGTTACAGGGAGAGATTGGACAAGCTAGGACCTTTTCTTTAGCGTGTAAGAGACTGAGGGAGTCCTTATAGAGCTGTATAAAATCACGAGGGGTATGGATAGGGTTAATGCTCTCAGTCTTTTTCCAAGGTGTAGAGAATCGAGGATTAGAGGGGATCGGTTTAAGGTTAAAAGGGAAGGAATAAAAGGGAACCTGAGGGACCACTTCTTTACACAGAGGGCTGGTACGTGGATGAGCTGCCAGCAGATATGGTTTAGGGGGTATATTAACAACATTTCAAAAGCATTTTGATAAATATGTGGATAGGAAAGGACTGGAAGCGTATGGGCCAACTGCAGGGAAATGGGGTTAGCGTGGATGGATATTTACAAGGTGGACTCGAACCCCTCTGTTAATTAAACCCAAACACCCAGAAAAGCTCGCCTCACCTTGTAATCTGTTAAAATAAGAGCGACACAGATCTCCTACATTCCACTATTTAGACAAAAAATAGCAAGTTAGTTTCTTAACTTTAATAGTGAACACTAAACAACAAGTATTCACAAATACAACCCCCTCTTTTCTTTGCCACTTACTATCTGACTCCAACTCTGTAAAAATATGCTTTTCCAACAACCCACATATTAAACATTACAATCTCAAGACCCTACAGTCTCCATCTTCCCCGCTGTGTTCACTCTTCCAGCTGCTGATCTCCCTAGGTCATGTTTTTTTCTATTGCAAGTAGGTTTACATGAACATGTATCTTTGATAGAGAGTGTTTGGGATGGTCAGTTAGCACTCCTGCTCTACAGCAGTTACTCTACTGTTGGATGGCAGCAGCTCTCCCTCCAGTGTTAAAAATGCTGGATTTATATACGCCCCATGATATAATAATTCTCATAATTTGATTGCTGTCCAGCTGTCCAAACAATAATATTCAAATTCTGTTGATTTCTGGTATCCTAAGAATTATTTAACCTCTTTGGTTGCGTTTGGATGGCTGTCAAAACAGCAACCAAAACTCAGGTATCCATTTCTCAGCTAATGGTAATATGTGGAACAGTGTGACCTTTAGGTGGCATCTGTTCCTTTAATTTCTATGCAACAAAACCCGATCTGTCTTAAAGTGCCCATACATGTTTTTGGCTTCATAACATCTTCCTGCTTCAGAAAATAAAATGAACAAGCAGAATGAAAAGATGGCTACATTTCTTCTCCTCTAATTCTTCACCCCAATTATATGAAATACAAAAGTATTAATCTCAATTATATCATTCATATTAATTCTGCACACCAATACAACACTGGAATAAGTCAAATCTTATCTACACTGCTTTCCTTTAAATCCGCGAAAACCCATCTGCTATCACATTGTAGGAGCCGCAGCATGTACATTTTGTGAGTTTAACATCAGTAAGGTAAGACTCCAATGAAATAGTCTCATATTCTGGTCTTTAAATATTCCAAAAAATGAGAGAGATTTGTCGTTGTCCACAACCATCTCTGACAATTTGTTTGTCATATCAACATTAAAATATTGTCAGGCCAGTATGGAACATAATCATTCTTTTTCAATAATGGAGATTTTGCATTTTTTTCTGGTGGATATTGAGTTTTTTCGACAAGTAGCCAATTAGCCATTCAATTCCATCATCCTCTTTCTGTATCAATACATCTCCGACCCCGACATCCCGAGCATCAAACACAATTTTCAAAGGGTTTCAAAATATTTGGTGCAGCTAGAACTGGTGTGGTGATTAATCCTGCTTTAAAATTCTCAAATGCCTCCTGGCATTGTTCTGTCCACCACAATTCTGTGATCTTCTTTACTAGGTCCATCAGTGGTGCCCATACGCTGCTGAAGTTTGGAACAAACTTCCGATAGAATCCAATCAGTTCCAAAAATCGAAGCACCTCTTTCTTCGAGGATGGTCGTGGAAATTCCTCAAAGCCCTTCGTTTTTCTGTTCCATGGGGTCAACCTTCCATGTCCAATGTAATGTCCCAAGAACGTCATCTCTGCCTTCGCGAATTCTGTTTTCTTTAAGTTTATTACCAAGTTTGCTTCTTGTAATCGTTCAACATGCTCTGCCAACTGTAACGTGTGAGCTTTCAATCACTTGCTAAAGGTCACTACATCATACAGATAAACTTCACAATTTGTTCATCTGACCATAACTCTGTTCCTGAGTCACTAAACCTGGCTTTGAAGGGAATTCCTATGACTGGTGACAATACTAATGCGTCATCCCCACAGGAAATCGTCAAAACTTCAGAGGTTTTATCTGCCACGTGCTTCATTCCATGTTGTGCCCTTCAGGTGCTGTTTAGCGAACTCACCTACTCCATCTAATCTCTCCCTCACCTCACATACATAATCAGAGTGTGAGATCTCTGACTTCGGTCCTGTCAATTTATATTCAATTAATTCCAAAGAGCGTCCCACTTCAAATATTAACTCAATGGAAGTAAACTGAGTAGATTTATTTGGGGCAAATATTTTTTGTCCAATGGCAAACAATTCAATGATACACCTTCATTCCAATCATTCCGGTAATCCTGACAGTACACTGTTAATATGGTCTTCAGCGTCTGATGCTAACTTTCCAAGGCTCTCTGGGATTCAGGATGGGACGCCTTTGATTTACACTGCTTTATTCCTCAGCTATCCATGACTTCCTTAAACAGCTGAGAGGTAAAATGAGACCTTGGTCTGACTGAAACTCTCTGCGGAGCCCACAGTGAGGAAAGAAAGCTACCAACTCCCCCACCTCCCTTTTAACTTAACACTCCATAATAGAATTGCTTCTTGAAATCTGGTAGACACATCCATTATGGCTAGCAAATATTAGTTTCCACTTTTATTTCAGATAGGGGAGCTACACAACTCATCATAACCTACGTGAAATGTTCTTCGAATGCAGGAATTGGTAACAAAGTTGATGGCTTTATTACTGCCTGTGACGTACCTACCATTTAGAATGTTTGACATGTACGTCAAAAAATAACCACGTCCGTGTGCATTACAGGCCACTAAAAATGCCTCTGTACCTTAACCTGATTCTTTTGTACACCAAGGTGTCCCTCTGCAGTTAATTTATGTGCTACCCATAACACTGTACGCTACCTCTAAAACAATCTGGTGCACTTCAGCCCATTTCCCTTCTGCACTAACCTATCGGGGTCTCCATTTTAATTTTAGCATTCTATCTTTAAGTTAATAACGTTCGACAATATATTCTGATTCCTTTTCTGTGTATGCGCATGTGAATGTGTGTGTGAATGTGTGTGTATGTATCTGTTGTAAGTCCATTAGCCTTTCTGGACTTAACCCCTCTGCCTGATCCTCTGCCTGTTCAGGTTTTTCCTGCACCATGACATCAAACAGGGTGTCAGTTCACTGCACATCAACTCCTTTGACTTTTTATTTCGGTTTTCCTTCCTGCTCTAACTTATGACAGTGGAATCTTGTTACTATACAGTCTGGAAAAATCCTGGGTATTTTTCTTTTAACTCCCCAATTCCCTAGTTTTCCTTTTGCCTTCTCCAATACAAGGGGTGCCACTCCCACCTTGGATCCTGTTAAATCCTTCACAAGAATAAACTATTCCTGGAAATGACACTCTGTTACTCACTGTCACTGTTACTTCCCCAACCTTGATTTGGCATTCCATCCTGATGTTACACAAGGGAATACTTAATTTCTAACCCCATTCCACAAATTGTTACGATCTTGATTAATATGTCAGAAAGAGTGAAAATACTTTCATCTCTCACTATTAGAGGCCGAGAGAAAGTGAGGGCTGCAGATGCTGGAGGTGAGAGTTGAAAAGTGTGGGGCTGGAAAAGCATAGCCAACCAGGCAGCATCTGAGGGGCAGAAGAGTTGACGTTTCAGGCATAAATTCTTCATCAGGAAAGTGGGAGGTGGGGTAAGGGAGGGGGAAGGGGGCCGAGAAATAAATAGGAGAGTGGGAGTGGAGCTGGGTGTAAGATAGCTTCCAAGGCAATAGGAAGACGCAGGTGGGGTGTGATGGTGATAGGTCGGAGAGGAGGGTGTTGTGGATAGGTGGCAGGACAACTAGAACCCTCAAACAAGAACCATTATCAACGTTGACTTCACCAAATTCCAAATCTCCCCTCCCCCAATCTCTGCCAGATTGAACCATTCAATCTAGCACTGCCCTCTTGAACTGCCCTAACTGGCCAGCTTCCTTCACACCTATCGACTCCACCCTCCAAACCGACATATCACTATTACTCCCACCTACATCTTCTTATCGCTTTCCCAGTGATCCTCCCACCAGCCCAGCTACTACCCTCGTATTTATCTTTCAGCCCCATGGTCCCCCCCACCACATTCCTGACAATCGGTTTCTGCCTGATATTCGATTGTCCTGCTGTTTGGATGCTGCCAGATCTTTTGTGCTTTTCCGGCGCCTCACTTCTCAACTATTACAGACTGAGCAGATCCCATATCTCACAAAATTATAACTTCTTGTCCTTCTCCTCCTGATCTTTCTGAGTAAACTTTATCTACAGCGGTGAATTCTTTCAGAGATCAGGCACCGACTCCATACCCAGCCCTTGCCTCGGCTGTGCACTCTCCTGCAGCTCCATGGCTCTACTTGGGGTCTCCTTTACCAGTTTCACTTATGCCACTGGGCTTAGCCTCTTCTACCGCATCGTTCCCCAAAGTGCCTTCCTTCAACGACCATCACAGTGTGTCCCAGCTTACTTCAATGAAAATACCTTTTCCCAGTGCCCTCCTTAAACCATCAGCAGTGTCATTTTATGTGTTCCACCCTCTTATACTGAGAACACCTGAGGCCTTTCACCTCCTTTCAACAACTTTGGGCTTCTTTTTTCACCTGTGGTAAACTATTGTGCGCTACTGTTCGCTTTGTAATGTGTGAACTTCCCTTCTCACAATTTCTATCCCTCATAGCATGAAAATTCTCCTGGAAGCTAAATTTCATCTCATGCACCAATGCATATTTACCTGCCATTTCTGCCGTGCTTCTCGCTTCTTGAACTTTCTGTTCGTGCACATGAATTTTTACCATATCTGGAAGTGAGTCTTTCAACTTCTTCAGCATAATAATCTCCCTTCGAGCCTCACAGGTCTTATCTATTTTTAAGTCCAGCACCCATCTATCAAAATGACTGTAGTTAATTCTTTCAAACTTAACATAAGTCTGACCTGGTTCCGTCTCTATTTTTATGAACCTCTGTCTATATGCTTCTGGTACCAATTCATAACCAATCCAAATAACCAATTTAACAACTTGATAATCTCTTGACCCCTCATCTGACAGCGCTGCACATACCTCACCAGCTGTGCCCACCAGCTTAGTCTGAACTAGCATTACCCACAAGTTCACTGGACACGTCATCTGCTGAGTCATTTCTTTTTCAAATGAAATAAAAAAGGTTTTGACATTTTTCTCACCGAAATATGGCAAGGCACTAACATAGTTGTATCCATCCCGATGTTCTCCCTTCATCTCCATCCTGTTAATTTAACTTTCTTGTCTAAATCCCAACTTCTGAATCTCAAATTCTCTCTCTCTTTCTTTTTCCTCTCCTTCACTTTTTTCTCTCTCTGTTTCCGTCTCTTTCTTTATCTTCTAACTTCAGTTGCCATATTTGCAATTTAAGTTTTATCTAACTCGACTGCACTTGTCTGTGTCTCTAATACATCCAAGTGCTTTACCAAATCCATTACAAATTCAGCTGTCCTTTTGTCCCTGGTTTAACCCAATTCCAATCTATTTGGTAATTCTAAAAAATGTCCTCCTTTTGTCTTTCTAAACTTTCTTGGCAAATTTGGGAACCTCTTTAGTAATGTTAAAAGCCGTTTCCCTCACTTTTCATTTAAACAACCACCAGTAAACAGCATTAAACAGATTTTCCGACCGGTTTTATTTGAAGATCTCGGTCACTAATTGCAACGTGTTGGAATTTGCTGGGTCATTTTGTACCTGAAATCTGTTGAAATCTGTCCAAGTCCCTTACAGCGGGGCCCCAAACTGTGGAGACATCTATGTCGAGCACTTCTGTTAATTAAAACCACAAACCTAAAAAGCTCACCTCACCTCGTAATCTGTTAATACATGAGTGACAAAGAACTCCCAAATTCCACTAATAAAAGAAAAATAACAGTTTGTATGTATGCAAGTTAGCTCGCTGTGCTTGAAGGTTTGTTTTCTGACGATTCGACACTATGACTAGGTAACATCATCAGTGAGAGTCTCTGCTGAAGTGCTGGTGGTATGTTGCGCCTCTCTATTTATAGGTCTTGGGTTCTTAAGATGTGTGATGTCATTTCCAGTTCTCTTGTTTCACAAGAGAAGGTAGATAGGATCTAAATTGATGCGTTTATTGATGGACTTCTGGTCAGAATGCCATTCCTCTAAGAACGTCCTTGCGTGTATTAGTATGTGTATGCATTGTCCCAATCAAAGTGGTGCCCTTCTTTGCCTGTATGTATGGAACATAGTGATAATGGGTCATGTCTTTTGGCCGCCAGTTGGTGTTCATGTATCCTGGTAACATGACAACAGGACCAATTCAATGGCGGAAAAATGATTTTATATACACTGTTTAATAATGTGTGTGTGCAGATAAGTAACATTTTTCATATGTGCACAACACATTCTAAATGAACAACGGAGACACAGTTAACAAAAAGTGATTCATATGATGTATAAAATTTATAAAACATTAAAACATCATTTGATTCTCATCGAAAATGATATGTTCCCCTTCCCTCAACGTTTCCTGTTTTTCTGGAATTCTCCACTCCAATCTCTCATTCTTATCAGGATGTGTTATAAATTCTTGCTTCTGGTGTCCCAACTTATTTCAGTTAATCCCCTTTCTACCAGAATTCAATATATTGGCCTGTTGGATACTTTCCAAAGCTAGTGTCTGTCATATTATTGGAGATAAAAATTCTGGCATCAGACTCAGCATTTGAACATATTGCTCTGTTGTACATGCACTATACAAAGGACCACAGCACAGGAATTGCCAAAACATTGAGGGATGTGCATCTACTTCTTTCGATGATCTAGTTTTCTCATTTTTCATATTTCCTCATCTATGTTGTCTCGCTCTTTCTCTCATTGTATCTAGTTAAGAAATTTACCAATCTTTCTTTGCGTCTCCTCTCTCAAAGCTCCTTCTGTCGGTTTATATCTATTGGTCTCTTCTTGATGTAATGTGATTATAATTGAACAATGTAACTACAATGACATGTGGGAGGAGCTGGCCAGAGTTAATTGGAACGGGAGCCGAGCTGGGCAGACCATGCAACAGCAAAAGCAGGAATTTCTGGGGATATTTCGGAGGATATCAGAAATTCTCCCAAAGGTGATGAAACATACTCATGACAGGACAAGGCAACCATTAGTAATAAGGTATCAAACCAAAAGAGGAAACATACAATGTGGTGAAGATGATTGGGAATCCAGAGAATTCATTGGCTCGGAAACTACATAAGGCTGGCATCACTGTCACTGCAGAGCTCTTAATCATGGTCAGGGAGAGAAACAGAGGAAACACATTCACTTTAAACACAGAAAATGGTATTACTCAAGGAAAAAGATTCAGATGAATTAAACAATTGAATTAAAATCAGTTAATTGGTTTTGCAGAATGTGTCAGATTGAAAGCATGACCCAGGAAGAGACCCTCAGCAGAATGACAGTATGAAAATGGAAGTGTTACCACATCAGAAACCAGAGTAGGTCACTGAGTACATGACTGATGGGTGAATGGGTCTCGATGTGAACTAAGGGACAGACAGCAGAATTGCATTGCAGATATTGCGGCTCAAAACTGCGTATTTATGTAGTGCTGTAGACTACAGCAGCAGAAGCAAAACAGCATTCAACCACAACCTGTAACTTTTAGCCTCGAATAATTTCCTCAGTCTGCCATTACCATCAATATGGTCTATGTTTCAGTATTGACTGTGGGGGAACATGACTGGGTCAGAACCACGTGAACCTAAACCTGATGCTAACCCATTAATGCTACCACACTTGACCAACAGATCTTATCGAAGCTCCGCAATCCTGTCACATTCTGACATAACTGGTGATGGATGATTAAACAAATGACTGGAGCAAAGGGCTCCACAAATATCCCCATCCTCAGTAATCGAACAGCTCTGCACATCAGTGTAAAAGACCAGGATGTAGTATCTGCACCACCCTCAGTCAGAAGTGTGGAGTTGATGATCCACCTCACCCTCGCCATGATACCCACAGAATCACAGCTGCCAGTCTTCATCCATTCATTTTGCTGTACGTGACATGAAAAACAGCTAAACATAGTAGGTACGAAAAAGGCAGTGGTCCCTGACCCCATTCCTGTAATAGGACTGAAGACTTGTGCTGCACAACAAGCCGTGTTCCTGGGGAAGCTGTTTCATTTCAGCTCCAACTCTGACATCTCCCTGGTAATGTGGAAAATTACTCAACTATGTCCAGTTCCTAAGAGGATTATAATTACAATCTGACCAGTTACCTCCCCCTCAGACCCACTTCGATTGTCAAATTGGTGGGAGTTCTTTTTGACAGAGTTATCAAACAGCCCAGAAATAACCTGCTCAGTATGATTTCAGATAGGTCCCCATGTAGAGATGGTGCTGCTGTGGAAAGGTCAGTGGATTACTAATCCAGACCAGGCTAATGCTCTGGCAGCTGGTGTAAGTTAAACACAATTGACAAAATATTAAGATGCAAAATCTGGTGTCCGTAAATAGTGACCTTCAAGCCAATGTCGATTGTACACACCAATTTGCTTCACAAATGTCCTTTCAGAAAGTGAATCTCCCGTGCTTTCCTGGTCTGGCCTTAACGTGACTGCAGACACACAGAATGTGATAAGCTCTTCAATGGTCTCTGAATCCGCCAAACAAGACATTCTATTGTGTCAAACTATTCCGAGGTCTAAAGGATAAAACCCGGCCCCAGCCTCAGTATCGGAAAAAGGGAAAGAGAAACACAGTCCTGTTGACCCTGCAGAGACTTCCTTCCTAACATCTGAGAGCTTGTGAGAACATTTACAAACTACATAGAAACATCGGGAATGGAGTAGGTCATACAACACATTGAACCTTCCCCATTCCAGTTCACGTTCAAATATGTACACAATGCACTTTTTCCACACACTGTACACATCCCTTAATGTGAATTACTGTGGGAAGCTATAAAGTAGGAAGTGCAGTAGTCCATTTGGTTTGTCGAGTTTGCTACCCAATTCAATATAATGATACCTTGCCCTTTATTTCCATATCGTTCTCCTTCTCTCCCACCATTCCTTTACTCTCTCTACGTCCGTATTTATATTCAGTCTCTTGGCTTCCAGCTTCGAGCGCATTCCCCAGGTTCACCAGTCACTGAGTGCAGACATTTATTGTCATTTCATTGCAGAATGGTCTGTCTGTACCTAATACTGTGGACCCTTGTTTTAGACACCACAGCCAGGGGAATTATTATCCCTGCTTCCAATCCGTCTCACCCTGTCAGATCTTTATATATCTCATTGATATCTCCACCCATTTTCCCAAACCCCATGGAATACAGGCCCAGTCACCCTAAACTCTGCTCCAACAACAAACCTGTCATCCTAGAGATCGGTCTGATCATCCTTCACTGCTCTCCCTCAATGTCAGGTTTGTCCTTTATTATGTACTGAGAATAAATCTGCAGAATACTGCACAGTGTTTGAGATAGGGTCTCACCAAAGCCCTCTACAGCTGCAGTAAGACACCCTTACTCCTGGACTCAAATCCCCCTGAAATGAAGATCTTCCTATCTGATTCTTGCTCCTGCAATATTGCTTTCAGTGACTGGTGTACAGGGAGATCCAGATCCTTTGCAATGTTACAGCTCCCCACTTGGTAGGTCTTTGTACACTGGGCAGCGTGTGAATGCCATTCCCAGTATTGCCTTGTAGGTTCAGACCTCACTGTGCTTCAGGGACCTCGGAGGGCCGCGCAGAAGGAAACAACAAAAAGGCCCATACGTCGCTTTTCAGATCAACATGTTTCAAACAATCCCTTTTCTAACGAAAAGCTGCCAATCTCTTGTTCCCACCAAAGGGCACACCGTGACCTCTACCCACCTTGCTCTGCATCTGCCACGTATTTACCCATTGACTCCACTTGTCTTAGTCACCTTGAAGCTTTTTTACAACCTCCTCACCCACTCGCAATCCAACATCTTTTAGATCTGTCAGCAGGTTGGGATATATTGTATTTGATTCCTGCAACCAAATGTTTAATGGGTATTGTGAACAACTGGGACCTGAGCACCGATCTCTGTGATATATCAGAAACCTTCCTCTGTTATTTTATTTAAATAATATTTATTTCGTGAATCGGGGTGACTGGCTGGGCCAGCATTTATTGCCTGTCCCTGGTTGCCCCTTGAGAAGGTGGTGGTGAGCTGCCTTGTTGAACCGCTGCAGTCCACTGTGGATTCAGTGACAGTAACACCATTGAATGCCAAGGGGCAGGTTAGATTGTATTTTAGTGGTGATGTTCACGGTCTGGCATTTGTGTGACGTGACTATTACTTGCCACTTGTCAGCCTGGATACTGTCCAGGTCTTGTTGTATTTGAACATGGACTGCTTCAGTATCTGAGGAGCCACAAATGTTGCAGAAGTTTGTGCAATCATTGGCAAACATCTCCACTTCTGACCTTAAAATTAAGGGAAGGTCATTGATGAAGCAGCCCTGAAGATGTATGGGCCTAGGCCACTGCCCGAGGGACTCCTACAGACTTGTCCTGGAGCTGAGTTGACTGACCTTTACCAACCATGACCATCTTCCGACGTGTCAGGTATGATTCTATGCAGCGGGGAGTTTGCCCCTGATGCCCATTGATTCCAGTTTTGCTAAGGCCCCTTGATAACACACTTGGGCGAAGGCAGCCTTGATGTAAAGGGCTATCGCTCTCACCCCACCTCTGGAATTCAGCTCTTTTGTCCGTGTTTGAACCATGGTAATGAGGCCAGGAGCTGAGTGGCCTTGGTGGAGCCCAAACTGGGCGTCATTGACCAGGGTATTGCTGAGCAGGTGCTGCTTAAAAGCACTGAGACCTTCCACCACTTTACTGCTGATCGAGAGTAGACTGATGGGGTGGTAATTGGCCGGATTGGATTTGGTCTGCTTTTTATATACAGGAGATACTTGGGGTAATTTTCCATGTAATCGGGGAAATGTTGTTGTAACGGTATTGGAACAGCTTGGTGAGGGCAGTGACAAGGTCTGGAGAACAACTTTTCAGTACTATTGCCAGAATGTTGTCAGGGTATGTACCCTCTGGGGTATCCAGTGTCTCCAACTGAATCTGGATATCGTGTGGAGTGAATCAAATTGGCTGATGACTGGTAACTGAATTGTTGAGGACCACTGGAGGAGGCTGAGATGGATCATCCACTCAGCACTTCTGACTGAAGATTGTTGCGAATGCGTGAACGTTATCTTTTGCACTGAAGTACTAGGCTCTTCCATCATTAAGGATGGGGATACTTGTGGAATGTCCTACTCCGATGACTTGTTTAATTGTCCATAACTATTCTCTACTAGAAGTAGAAGGACTGCAGAGTTGAGATCTGTACCGTTGCTTGTGGGATCACTTAGCTCTGTCTATGACTAACAGCTTATGCTGTTTGGCACGCAGGTAGTCCTGGTTGGTGACTTCATCAGGCAGACACCTCATTTTCAGGTATGCCCGGTGCTGCTCCTGCCCTCCTGCACACTCCATTGAATCAAGGTTGATCCTCTGGCTTGATGGTAATTGTTGTGAGGGGGATATGCCAGGCCATGAGGTTGTGCTGGAGTACAATTCTGCTGCTATTGATGACCCACAACATATTATCGAAACCCAGACTTGAGCTGCTAGATCTGTTCAAAGTCTGTCCTATTTAGCATGGTGACAGTGCCACCTAAAATGGTGGAGGTTATTCTCAATATGCAAGTGTGACTTTATCTCCACAATGACTATGCGGTGGTCACTCTTACCCGATACTGTCATGGACAGATACTTCTGCAGCTGGCAGATTAGTAAGGCTGTGGTCAAATATGGCTTTTCCCTCTTGTGGGTTCCTTCACCTGCCGCAGACCGAGTCGAATAGTTATATCCTTTCGGACCCAACCAGCTCAATCAGTAATGCTGCAGCTGAACCACTCTTTTTGTGGTAATTGACGTCCCTAACCCAGAGTACATTTTGTGCCTTTGCCACCCTCAGTGCTTCCTCGAAGTGTTGGTCAGCTTGGAGGAGTACTGACTCATCAGTTGGAAGAGGCTGGTACATGGTAATCAGCAGGAGGCTTCCTTTCCCATGTGTAAACTAACGCCATGAGAGTTCATGGGATACAGAGTCACTGTTGAGGACTCCCAGAACAATTCCCTTCAAACTGTATCCCACGGTGCCACCACTTCTGCTTTGTCTGTCCTGCTGGTGAGAGAGGAGATATCCGGGGAAGGTGATGGGGTATCAGGGATACAGCCATACTCACAGAATCAGACCTTAAATACAATGCCAGGCTGTTGCTTCACAAGTCTGTTTATTTCTATTCACTGTCTCCTGCCAGCTGTCCCATTCTAGAAGCATGGCCATATTTTCACCCCAATCCACGAAGATTTGATTTTGAAAACTAGGCTTGGAGCTTTACCAAAATCGTTCTGAAAATCCACATGTTTTACATCCATTGCTTCTCTTTCATTTGTCTCCCAGTCTGTTTCTCAAACATAATTCCCATTTCATAAACCTGTGTTAGTGTTGTCTATGACCATTATTTTCAGTCCCAATAATTTCTCCCAAACCATTTTCTCACTATGTTCTATGTTCCATGTATTATTTCGTTTTCCACGCCAGACTTGGTTTTTCTGGTATTGTCAGAAAGTTCTGTGAAGACAGAACTGAAGTCGTGGATTCATAGTTTTGCCATTTCCCTGTTTCCCATTCTCCATTCTCTGGTTTCAAACTGGAAAAAACCTGCACTTTTTTTTCATACTTCTCACATTGACATAATTTGGCAAGCTATAACAGTTCACTCTTATAACCTTTGTGAACATTATCTTCAGAAACCCATCAATTCTTGTGTTAAGCTGCTCAATCATTGACCTTCCACATCACACATTCACAGGAGCACAGTCTCTGTGCCAACAGAAATACAGCACGATCTATATTAGTCCCACTTCCCGACAAAAGGTTCATAGCCTGGAATGTTATGGCACTTCCAAGTGCTTGTCCAAGTACTTTTAACAGCTGAGAGGTTAACCTTGATAACTCCCCTCTCAGAAAGTACTTTCCAGACCCCAACACCCTCTGGGTGAAGAAAAAGTAATCTTTAAATCCTCTCTGAACCTCAAACCCTTCACTTTAAAAGTGTGTTCCCTTGTTCTTGACCCTCTGTCTAAAAGGAACAGTTGCTGTCTGTCCACCCTGTCGATGCCCCTTGTTAACTTATCCTTCTGAATCACATCCCCCTCAGCCTCCTCTGCTCCAAAGTAAACAAACCGAGCTTATCCAGCCTCTCGCCATAGCTGATATGCTCCATTACAGGGAACATCCTGGTGAATCTCCTCTGCAAACCCCTCCAGTACAATCACATCCTTCCTGTAATGGGGCTCCCGGAACGACATACAGTACTCCATCATGGACTAAACCAAGCCCTGTATAACACTTATAATCTACTCCCTGATTAATAAACGCTACACCCAAGGTTCAATTCTTAACTAGTCCATTACCCTGTTCAGTCACATTCAGGGATGTGTGGAGAAACACCCTCTGAGCTCCCTAGTGTGCTGCCAATCATTGTGTACACCCCATGTCTGGTTCCTCCTTCCAAAGTACATCACCTCATATTTGTCTGGATCACATTCCATCTGCCATTGATGTGCCCATCTGATCATTCCACTTGTATTTTCCTTTAAAATCAGAACTTCCTCTTCACTACCAACCACCCGGCCAATCTTTGTGTCAAACACAAACTTGCTTATCACGACTCCCACCCCTCCACCCCCCTCCAGATTCACATCTATACCATTTATGAATGCTACAAACAATAAGGGACACAGCACTGATCCCTGTGGTACACCAGGGGACACTGGTCTCCAGTCACACAAACAGCCTTCTCCCACCACCCTCTGTCTCCTGACACTAAGACAATTTTTGCTGCAACTTCTCAAGTTATCCTTGATACTCTGAGATTTTACTTTTTTTTCAGTTTCCCATGCGGAACTTTGTCAAAGGCATTGCGTCAAAACGAAATAAGCGACCTCCTCAAACTAATTGAATCAACTCCATTAATGTGACTTCACTCTGATAAAGTCATGATGATTATCCCTGATCAAGCCTTGCCATTCTGATTGGAGTTCAATTTTCTCCTTCTCTATTTTCTCCAGTAGTTTCCCGAACAGTGATTTAATACTCGCTCGTCTAGAGTTTCCTGGTCTATCTCTACCACCCTTCCTGTGAAGTGCAATCATAATAGCTGTTCTCCAGTCCTCTGCCACCTCCCCTATTGTCAGATTCTAATTAAAATTTCCAATCAGCGTCTTTCCTCCCTTGACTCCAACATTATCCAGACCTGCAGATTGGTCCAATTTTATACCAGACAAAGCCTCAAGCCCCTGCTTGTATTTTACATCAAACTCTTTCCAAGAGCTTTCCAGTCCATCTTCTCGAATTCTGTACCTGCATCCTCCTTCTCCCAAGTAAAACAGCTGTGATGTTTACATGTAACAATCTATCAATGTTCTCCGGGTTAACACACAGATTTCCCCTTTGGTATTCTAATGGACACTAACTGTTGCTGATTATTCTGTTCTACTTGTCCGTGTAGAATAAATCATGGGATTCTCCCTCATCTCTCCTGCTTGCACTTCTCCATGTCCCTCGGTTATTCTCTCCCCTCTATGTTTCTAAGTTTCACTAAAATCACCTCTCATCTTTTGAAACTCGAGATCACAGGCTGAGTTTCCCCATCAGACAATCTTGCCATTTTAGGGATTAATCGGAGAATACCTTTTGCAGTTCGTCTGTAGTATATTCTATCTTAGATTGGGACTCTAAACGGTACACAATACTCTCAGTTTAGTCTCAGCAACAGTCTGTGCGGCTGGCGCATGGCATCTTCTATATTTCAATTACATTCACATGAATGTAAACCTAATTTTTCGTTTCCGATTTGCTTGTGTTTAGATTACATTGCGTTACAGTGTGGAAACAGGCCCTTCGGCCCAACAAGTCCACACCGACCTGCCGAAGCACAACCCACCCATACCCCTACATTTACCCCTTACCTAACACTACGGGCAATCTAGCATGGCCAATTCACCTGACCTGCACATTTTGGACTGTGGGAGGAAACCAGAACACCCGGAGGAAACCCACACAGACACGGGGAGAATGTGCAAACTCCACACAGTCAGTCACCTGAGGCGGGAGTTGAATCCGTGTCTCTGGCGCTGTGAGGTAGCAGTGCTAACCACTATGCCACTGTGCCGCCCAATTCTTCCCAATTCCGTTCACTTTAACTTTTCTTATGATGTTAGTGGGAGAGTTCTTAAAAAAGATCCTCTTGAATATCCAACGATACGTTATCCATTAGCTCCTCATTGCCTACGTCCACAAGAATCATCTTCAAACCATTCCAAAAAATGTTTGCCACTTATGGTTTTCGTTTCATCGATGCATTATCATCCTCCCCAGTTTTCCCATTACCTTCTATATATCCAGTAATACGTTCTTTATAATCGAGCCCAACAGACACCCGACCGAGGATGACAAGTTACTGATCTGCAGTTCACCACTCTCCATCATCACCCTTTCTTAAACTGTTGGATAATATTTGTAACCTTTGCCTTATCCACATTGGCTAAATATCTTTCGGGAATGTATTGGAAAACAACGTGATTATCTGCGATGCAATCAATATGCTTATTGCTGCTTCCTCTGAAATTCTTGTATGAAGTACATCTGATCTGTCAGATTTATAAATACTCAATCCAGCTTTCTTTTAAAACATGACCTCAGCACTTATAAAAATGATCTTAGACTTTACTTACACAAGTCCCATGGTCACTTGGTATTTCTGGGAGAATTTCTGGATATTCTGCCTTCAAGATAGACACAAAGAAACTGTTTCTTTTCCCTGTGATTTCTCTGTTGTCTTCAATAAATTATTCTGTCCGCACACCCACTGTTCCATATTTGACCTTGTTTTTATTTTTGTTTCATACACTGATGTACTTTTTTTTTGCAGTCTTTATGTTTTTCTTTTGTTTGTATGCGTTTTCACGTTTTGATTTTCTTTTCTTGGTCATCCATCGCTGGGTCCTATATTGCTCCGAATCCACTGGCTTACTACGGTACTTGGCATTTTTCTAAGCTAATTCCTGTGATCTAATAGATAGTTGAAGGTGAGGCTGAAAGGGTTAGGTCCGTGAGGCGGGTGGACCAGATTGATCGGAAGGAAGATGAACACATAGGAACGTTCAAAAGGGGGGAGGATGCTGAGTTGGAAGATTGGACTGGGATAAGGTGCAGTTAGGGTAAATGGGGAAACGGGTGAAACCTACATTAATCCCCCGTGGTTGGAGGGTCCCAAGGTAGAAGAGGAACCTTTCTTCATCCATGCTTCGGGTGGTTAGGGTTTGGCGATGGAGGAGGCCCAGGACTCTCACGTCCTTGGCAGAGTGGAAAGGGGAGTTAAAGTGTTCAGCCATAAGGCGGTGGAGTTGGTCAATGTGGCTATCCCAGATATGTTCTCTGAAATGATCCACCTGCCTTACCAATGTAGAGAAGACCACACTGGCTTTAATGTATGTAGTAGATGAGGCGTTCTGTCTCCCTTCATCACCTATCACTTTCAACCCCACCTTCATCTCCCTATCGCATTCCTAGCTACCTCCCCCCTGCCACACCGCCTTCTCATTTATCTCTCAGCCCCCTTCATCATAAGCCTCATTCCTGATGAAGGGCTTATGCCCAAAACGTCAATTCTCCTGCTCCTAGTACGCTGCCTGACTGTGCTTTTCCAGCACCACACTCTTCGACTCTGATCTTCCAGCACCACACTCTTCGACTCTGATCTCCAGCATCTGCAGACCCCAATTTCTCCTCACACCTTCAGGGCTTGCATGATTCAGATTTATAACAGTTACTTCAAATAAAACAAAAACTACCGTGTACTCAAACAGCATAAAAGAAAACCAATGCATTGTGGTCACTGTTCCCAAAAGGTCCTTTACAGCAAAATTTTCAATTAGTTCTTTTGATCAGCCAACATCAATTTCTAAATAACCTGATCTCTAGCTCCGTGCTCGACAAAATGTTAATGCCACCATCTAACACATGCTCATGAAATCCATTTTTCCCAGCATTAGCATTCAGTTGGGTTAACACAGTTTAGATATAATGTAAACAGTACGTTATTACTGCAGTACCCACAAATGTGTATATATCATTTCCCGTTTTATAACATGTCCAGCATTTGTATGGCAGCTTTCACTTTGATATATAACTCCCATCAATGTTTCCTTCTCCTTGCTGTTTTTGCACTCCACCTTACTAGATTCTGGAGAATCTGAGCGATGTGGGATTTGGGGAGATTAATGGTAGAGATCATCTCGCCACATCATTTATGATCTTCTTAAGCATCATTGTGACATTTTCTCCAGATCTCCCGTTATGCTAGTGGAGTAGAGAAGGACAATGGTCGTTCATAAATGCTCTGTATTTCCCCCAGAGAGCTGAGACTGCTCTAACCTGGATGGGATCCTTACAGCAGGCTGGTAAAGTATTGCTGCTGCTGTACAGGGTCTTAGTGAGATCACATCTGAAGTAGTGTGTACAGATTTCGTCTCTTCAATGAAGAAAGGATGTTGTTATATTGGAAGCAGCTCAAAGATGGATCCCTCAGCTGATTCCTGAAATGAAGGTGCTAGCTTATAACTAAAGGATGATCAGGTTGATCCAATAGCCATTGGAGTTTACAAAAATAAAGGATGAACTTATTTCAACATAGATGACAGGAAAGAGTCAACAACTGAAGAGAATTACACAGATAGTGGGGGAATCCATTCCGTTCTCCAGCCTGTTACACAGGAACAACAGGAGGATATTCAGGCCTTCGAGCCTGTTACACCAGAATAGGACGACACTGTTCAGCCCCTCGAGCCTGATATATATTCGAGGCCAATCAGCCCTTCGAATCTATAACACTGGACCCAGAGGAGGCCATGCTGCACCAGTATCCTGTTACGCAGCAACAGGATCAGTCCATTCAGCCTCCTCAAGTTGGTAACATAGGAACTGGAAGTGGTCACACAGTGACTGGAGATTGTTACACTGGGATAACAGAAGGCCATTCAGACCCACCGAGTCTGTTGCAAGGGAAATGTGTTAGGATAAAAACTATCTGAGACTTTTTTCGTGAGAAAGGAGGAGGTAATTCAGACACGTGTCTGTTGTATGGGAACAAGAGAAGACCAAACGCTCCCTTGGTTCCATCTCTGGGATACATGAGGAGACCGTTCAGTATCTCCACCGATTATGGAGAAATATGAGAAGACCCATCAGGCCCTCAAAATGTTACACAGTAACGGGAAGATTCCATAATCCCCCACCTCTCTAACGCATCAACAGGAGGTGGTCATTTTGGCCTTGGAGATGACAACATGGGAACACCAGAAAGACTTCAGCCCATCGATTTTGTGCACCAGCAGGATGATGAGTCCAGTCAGCCACACATACCGCTTATACAGCAATTGGAGCACATCTCTTAAAACCCTTTTGCCCATCAAACAGGAATTCAAAGAAAACGTAAAGGTTTTAGAAAGGGAAGAACTTAAAATAACTGAATACATTAGGGAGTAAAATGTAACAATAAAGTATTGTAATTTAAGGGAAATTATTCGAATCCATTGTTGTGGACATTTGCAAACGTAAACCACAATTCATCTGAGTCAACATGGTTTTGCAAAGGATGAATCATGATTGAAGTGTTTTCTTGAGTTATTGAAAGACGTGACAAACAAGGTGGATAGTGGGAATCCTGGAAGTGGAAGATAGCTGGTCTTCGTGAAGGATTCAGATACGTCGCTTCTCCAAAGAGTGAGTGGTAAGATCAGACAGCATCAGTTTAGGAGTAATTTATTCGCTTGGATGGAGGATTGGTTAACCAACAAAATGCAGTCAGATGAATTAACGGTGTCATTTTCTATTGGAAAATGCAACTTGTTGGGTGCCATAGATTTCAGTTCTCATTGTTAAACCATTTGTGATCGACATTATTACTCGGTTGACGGGATAGAAAATGCTATAGCTACATTTTCAGATGACACTAACATTGGTGGGAAATTACTTCGGAATAATGATGCAAGAGATTTAAAAAATATGTGTATAGATTGGGTGAACGGGCAAACATTTGGCAATGAAAATTAAAGTGGATAAATATGGGGTTATTCAAGTTGGCCAGCCTAATAACAAGGCAAATGATTTTCAAAATGGAGAGAAACTTCAAAGTGCTTAAGTGCAGAGGGAGCTGGGTGCCTGCTTGCATATCACAGAAAACTTGCTTGCGGGTAATTGAAGTAATGAGGAATGCAAGCATAACTTCATCGTTTATTTGTAAAAGGATGGAGCAGAAAGGTTGCTGTAACTATGCAAGGCATTAGTGAGGCTGGAACTGGAGTACAGTTTGGGTGTCCTGCAGAATGAGGTATTTCCTTTGGAGGCAATTCAGAAGAGCTTCATTAGATTGATTCCATATTTGAAGTGTTAGTCTTCTGAAGAGAAATTGAGCAGTTTAGGCCTATACTGTCGAGTTTATAAGAATAAACGGAGAGCTCATTGAGGTCTGTAAAATGCTAAACGTAATTGAAAGTGTAGCTGTGGAGTGGATACTTTTTCATGTGGCACAATCTACAATAAGAGACTACAGTTTGAGGATGGAGAGATGGCAGGAAAGTGTTACAGAGGCCGCGATGACATCAGCCATGATTGTATTCCATAGCGGAGCAGGTTAGAAGCGTTGGATTCCTGACTGATGCTCCTCGTTCATATTCAGCTTTACGACTGTGTTACACAGTAATGGGGGAGGATTATGTATCAAACACGAAGCAGGCACTGCGGATAAATCAGTCTTAATCAGTTTGATAGAACGTCACCAGTGGAGTCACACAGTGACCAGTGCTGGGTCGTCAACTATTTACAATCTATATCAATGATCAGGAGGAGGGAACAGATATAGAGATACTGAGTTTGGTGATGTCGCTGTGATAAGCAAGAGATTAAATTATCAAGAGAGAGTGGAGGGTCGACAGATAGATACAGAGAGGTAAAGGCAATGGAGAATAATTTGGCAGCTGCAATATAACATGATATAATCTGTCATTTCATTAATACAGAGAGTGCTCCTTCAGTTCCTCTACCTCTCCCCATTGACACGGCTACTCCGCAGATGCCATGTACACCATCAGGAATCCCAGTACACTGGATACACCCGGCAGTTCCCTGCTGAGGGTGAAACAATGTATTTACCTCATCCATCATATATATCCTCCGTCACTGAATCGTTACATTGATGGCAACATACTGGGAGATGATGGCTATGTCACCCAGTTCTGTTTGAAACGTTCCAGAACATAGAAGCTGAATGAAACTGTGACCCGAACAGCCACTGGCAGCACCGTCCTTCCCCCTGAGGTGAAGCTGCAAGACGGGTTAAAGAAGGTGACACCGCTCTGTGACCAGCTCCTTGTTCACTCAGGGTCCCCTCACACTCTGCTCCTGGGTTCAGTGGAGCTTGGGAAGCTGTTCCTGGAAAATCCGGGATGGACACAGCAGATCCCTTTCCCCACACACACTCACTGGTGGTTTCAAAGCTTCCCCTCTCTGCAACCTCTGCTCCATTTGTTGTTCATGTTGCAGACCCAGATGTTGTAACTACAGTCCCCAGGCTCCATCCAAAGTTGGGTCACCAAATCCTAAGGTCTCCCTGAATGTCTGAGGCAGCTCACAGCACATCCTCCAGCAAACCATCCCCAGCTGCTGCACTAACTTTTCAATAACAGGAGTCAGTTAGAAACCCCTCGTCTATAAGTGTTGTGGACCAGACCAGATTCCTGCAAAATATTTTAATAAGGCCACTTAGACCCAAACCTTTCCTTATTTTGAATATAGATGTGAAGTGTGCTTTCCAGATATGTTGTGACTGGTCAAACCACTCGACGTTAAGCAAAATATAATCTGTTAAAATGCTTTAGTTAAAATACAATCAAAGAAAAGAACATTTCTGGATAGCTTATATGTTGGAACAATTACTACCCTTCCCCACCTTTCAAAATTACTTTGTTTGATTCTTTCAAACACAACGTGCGTTTAACGAGGGATGCTATTTTAGATTCCTGAAACACTGTCGGTTTTTGGCACAAGCTCATATGCACTTCAGATTGTTTTCTTCACCTCCTCCCATAGGGATACAAATACCTATCAGATTTATTTTGATAAACTAAATCCACATGTTCTCTGGCCACTGCACTTGTTTAGCCACTTTCTGAAATGAAATTAAAAAGGCTCCCCCATCATTCTCATCAAATTTAGATAATGCCTGGATGTATTTAAACAAATCCTGATCAGGCCTTTGGCTACCATAGGGTTGCTCTACCTCACTATCCTCTAATAGAAATCCATACAAAATGAAGAGGAATTTAGAATAACTTAACTATTGGATAACTTAACTGAATAATGGATACAGTACGTTCTACAAATGAACTGTTCAATCTATTAACATCACCTAAACACACCCCTTGGCAAAAAGGAACATTCAGACATGCATTCTTGCATACAGATCTCCAATCCAGGAGGAAACACCATCAAGTGAGGCTTTAGAGAGAGTAGCAGCTAGGGATAATTTACTAAAACTTCCAACCCCTCTGGGACCCCAAGCACCCGGTGATTGTTACAGCTACAAGAAAAAACAAACTAGAAAGCCTGGTCTATGTGAGCTGGCCATTGTTACTACTATTTATTAAAAACCCTAAAAACCCCCTAAGTTATTTTCTTGAGCTGTTTCCAGTCGGCAGTTTGGTCTTTAAGACCTCTTACTAAAAAAAATTAGAAACCAAAGCTTTATTTAAAAAGTGACTGCATTGTCACACAATTTAGGTGCCTGGTCCTTTACTCAGTGGGCTTCCTCATGTTACTTATCGCAAGGTCACCTGAGAGGGACAACAACAGGGATGTATCTCATAACTTTTGAAACACCCCTCTCCATGGACCATCACATGGGACATACCAGGAAGTGAACAACAGCTTGACACACCATTTCAGTATTTCTGAGCTACACAATGCCAGCACTCGATACACTAGGGAGACAAAACCGAAGGCCAGGGAAAGATACAGAGGGACAGAGAGATTCACATTAAAGACAGAAACAGACAGTTAATTAACTGAAAAGGTGTTGTGGAAATATGGGGAAAAAGACAGGGCAGTGGGACTAACTGGATAAGTGAGATCTTCGAGAGTAAAATGACAAGAATGAGAACATTGAACAAAGGCATTGTCAGATCAGCTGAAATCGTTTGTTACATCAAATTCTCAATCTGCTTAACAGAACACCACAAAGAACATAAACTGGGACAAGATGACAGCCCAGCATGGACAGCTGTGCAGACCATGCTCGTGTTTTGCTCAGTAAACTGCACTATATGCCCAGCATGAGAGTATTGCAAACTTTACTATCATATGCTAACTATCCTCGCATCAGATTACTGCCTACAATGGGAAGGTTTGCTGTGTGTGTGTGTGTGTGTGTGTGTGTGTGTTGGGGGGGGGGCGGGGGTTGAATGTTAAACTCATTGTTTGAGAAGGAACGCACATGGAGGAAACTATTTTAAATAAGAACAACTGGCAGGCTTTTTATTTATCAACAGACAGAACGAGGGAAGTTTCATGGACAGATGATATAAAGTGTTTGAGAATGTTAAAATAAAGTCATTGCCAGACACAACAGCAATATACATCTACGTGCACATGAATGACAGATAGATGGGAGTTTGGTGTGAGTTCGAATCAGAATTGTTTCGGCAGGTCTGAAGGAGAGTCAGCAGCAGATTATTAACTTCATTAAGCCTGTACTTCATAGCTCAAGGTTCAAACAGCAGATGGAATAAACCAGTGAGATATATTCTGGAGTGGTGATCATTTCAAGTTCGAAATGTTCAGGGCATGGTGTCAAGAATCAGCTCATAGTCAAAGAGATGTCCCACAGTTGTGACTTGTCTGCTTCAGCTGCATATATTGGCCAGGGATGGGATGGAAACAGTGGAAGGAAGTGGAGTTTGGAACCAGAGCAGTAGACGGTGACCTCCACGCTCTTAACAACAAAGGCAATGATACCATGCATTGTGGTTCTCCCCTGAAACTGAATAGATCAACATAGAGAACCGTGAGTAACACTGTCAGAGCAGAGAGGGAGGCAGGAATTGAACACCTTCATTAATGTAGTTAGTAGTGGTCTGTAGAGTAAATATCTGGATTGAGAGATTCAACAGGAACAATAATGGTGACAAGAAGTGTAGACTATATGAAATAACAGTAATACAGTCATAATTGTTTTTTCGAAAACAAAATCTGGACAGTGACACTCACCAGGAACACCAACGATAACCAGGAAGGGATAATAAAAGTATTGAATAATGAGAATGCGTAATAGATCTGCGATGATAATGACCACCAATAAAATGCAGAAAGACGCCAAACATAATCAGATAAGCTCCTGTCTATTGTTGGAATATTTCAGTCTAATGTTCTCAGGTTCTGATCCATTGTTGGAACATTCCAGTCTCATGTTCTCAGATTCTGATTTCCCCTCCCCTTCTCTCTCGATCTGCTGATCCCTATCAGTGCTGTCGGTGATGCTCCCGCTCATGTTATGGGATAACACATTGAACGGAGCCCATTTATCATTAAAAGATGGAAACACTCCACTGGGATAATTAGAATCCATGGAGATTGGCTTTAATCGCACTTACTGAACAAATAGGCACAGTTAACCTGTTCAACACATCACTTTTCATTTCCTGGTTTTGGTTGGAATGGATGAGGATTGCTGAGGGATGGATCATAAATCTTTAAATCTTTTAAATCTTTTTATTAACTTGTATACGAGAGTATTAACAGGACACTGCAGGTGTCTATATATATTCCACTCTTTTTATGAAAGGATGCAGTTATAAAATAACAGATCGGCTACATAAAAAATGTCAGGTGGGCAAGTTTCTCGATACCTGAACCCAAAGTACGGTACTTATTGACCAGTGTGCGGCCACTCCTGGTTTTAATGCCCTGTTGTCAAATCCTTTCGTAACCTTGAGACAGAGCATTGAGACTGCTGCTCAGGAACAGGCCAAAGCAATTCTGTCCCTATGGGCCTCTTACAGAGGGATAGGAGAAGGCCATTCAGCCCATATCAGCCTGTTGCTACTTGAAAATGTGGAAAGCTGGAATATTGGCACATTTTGCCGAAAGATTCATTCAAAACAAAGAGATGTGTCGCTGCAGCTGTATGAAGTGTTACTGAGAGGGCACCTGGAGTAATTAGTGTTGCTTGTGCTTCTGTAACTGAGTAGGAATAGACCTCTATTAGATACAGTTGACCAGCTGCTCATAATCCAACGGTTGTCGTCTCATTTAATGTCTCCGATCTGTTACACAGGGACAGGAGGAGGCCATGAAGCCTCTTGAGTCTATTACAGAGGGACAGGAGGAGATCGTTCAGCCTCTCCAGTCTATTACAGAGGGACAGGAGGGGCTTATTCAGCCTCTCGAGCCTGTTACAGGGGGACAGGAAATGTTTATTTAACATTCAAGTCTGTTACACATAGATATTAGTTCTAAACTAGTTGTGGAATAGGAAAGACCTGATGTAAACATTAAAATCATAACTTTGAACAAGGCCAATTTTGAAAGTGTTAGGCGAGCTCTGTGAAAGGCTGATTGGAATACCCTATTCACAGGTAAAGGGATGGTTGGAAAATCTAAGGCCATCAAAGCCTGGTTTCAGAAAGTCCAGAGCCAACGTGTTGGTATTAGTGAGAGGGGCAAGGCTGGTGGGTGCAGGGAGTGCTGGATGGCTAGATATATTGATGTTATGGTCAATGTAAGGAAGGAGGCATATGTCAGGTAAACAGAGCTGAGATTAAGTGAATCCCGAGAGGAGTATAACGGCAATAAGTGCATAGTCAATGGGGAAATTGGGCCAGAAAAATGTGGACATGAGATGGCTTCAGAAATCGGGTTAACGAGGCATTGAAGCAACTCTACACATCCTTTAATTGCAAAATATTAACTAGGGAGAGAATAGGCACCTTAAAGATCAGTAAGGGTACGTATGTGTGGAACCATAGGAGGTAGAAGGGATACTAAACAAGTATTTTTTCCTAGTATTTAATGTAGAAGAGGTTACAAGAGCAAGCGAATGAAGAAATACATAGTGATATCTTGAAAAGTATCTATATGACAAGGAGATGTTGGACATTTTAAAACATATAAAGGTGAACAAATCCCTGGGACCTGATCAGTTGTATCCCAGAATATTATGGGAAGCTAGGAAAGAAATTGCTCAGCCTTTTGCTGATATATCTGTAACATTGATTTCGACAGGTGAGGTGGCAAAAGACTGGAGGGTTGATAACATAGTGTCAATATTTCAGAAATTAAGGAAAATCCAGGTAACTATAGATCGGTGAGCCTGAAGTCAATGGTGACTAAATTGTTGGAGGGGATTTTGAGGGAAACGATGCATATGCATTTGGAAAGACAAGGACAGAAGAGGGCTTTGTACATTGGAGATCACGTCTCACTGACTGGGTGGAACGTTTTGAGGAATTGAAGATGGTGATTGATGAAGGCAGGACAGTGGATGTTGTCTTCATGGAATTCAGTAAGAAAGCCAAAATGTTCTACATGGTAGACTGGTTAGCAAGGTTAGGCTGCCTGAGATCCAGGGAGAACTCGCCATTTAGATCCAAACCTTTCTTGAATATTTGAGACAGAGTGTGACAGTTGGCATTTGTTCATTAAACTTGGAGACCTGTGACCAGTGGCGCTGCTAGCAAAGATCAACAGTGGGTCCACTGCCTTTTGTTACTTATACAAATCATTTGTACTTGAGTATATGAAGTATTGTCAGTAAGTTTGTAGATAATTCCAAATTTGGTGGTGTAGTCGACAGTGAAGAATGATCTCTCAGAATATAATGGGAACCTAATTAGGTGAACTGAGGAGTGGCAGATGGAGATTATTTTAGATAAATGTGAGGTGTTGCATTTTGGCAAGAAATATCAGGGCCAGACATATAGGTAGGATCCTGTCGAAAGTTGCCAATCAAGGAGAACTCCATAGAAATTATAGAATCCCTACAGTTCGGAAACAGGATTTTAGGCCCATCGAGGCCACACCGACCCTCTAAACAGTATCCCACTGGACAAACCCCGACCCTATCCCTCTCAGCCTGCATTTCCCATGGCTAATGCACCTTGCCCTCACATCCAAGGGTACTATGCACAATTTAGGATGGCCAACCTACCCTTACCTGTATATCGTTATACTGTCAGAGGGAAACATAGCATCCGGAGGAAACTCACACAGACACGGGGAGAATGTACAAACTCCACACAGCCAGTCATTCAAGGATGGAATTAAACCCCGATCGCTGCCCTGTGAGGCACCTTGTGGTGCAGGTTCTCCGTTCCTTGAAAGTGTTGTCACAGGTAGACAGTGTAGTGAAGAAGGCACTCGGTGTTCTTTCCTTTATTGGTGCGTGCTTTGAGTCTATGCGTTGGCATGACATGTTGCATCTGTCCAGGACATTGGTTTGGCCACCTTTGTAATATTGCCTTTAGTTCTAGTCACCCTGCTGTCGGAAAGATGTTGTCAAACTTGACAGGGTGCAGAAGAGATTTAAAAGAATGTTGCAGGTGTTGGAGGGTTAGAGTCACAGGGAGAGTTTGAATAGGCTGGGAGTATTTTCAAGTGTTGAGGCTGAGGGGGGACTTTAAAGAAATTTATAGAGTCAGGAGGGGCATAGAAAGAGTAAACAGTCAATGTATTTTCCCAGGATAGACAATTCCAAATATAGAATATAAAGGCTGAAGGTGAGAGGAGGAAGATTTAAAAAGGGACGTGAGGGAAAACATTTTCACACAGAGTCTGCTGTGTGTATGGGTTGAACAGCCAAAAGAGGTGGTGGAGGCAGGTACAGTTACACCGTTTAAAAGGCATTTGGATGGATACATGCATGGAAAGTGTTTAGAGAGAGATGGGCCAAGTGCTGGCAAGGGAGACGAGATTAATTTAGGATATTTGGTTGGTATAGATGACCAGACCGAAGGATCTTTTTCCATGCTATACATCTCTGAGAGTCTATTGACTCTTGAGAGTTTCACACGGGAACAGGAGGAGGCTATTCAGCTTCTGAATTCTGTCAGTCAGCTGGTTTGCTCAATTACTGACAGTAAAATACAAAAATAAATCATTCAGACTTTGATGGTGTTTTCCAGAAACAGGAGAAAGGCTTTTAGTCAAGAAAAGCTGTAAGGAATGTGAAGAGGCCATTCAGTTCCTCACCTGCATTCCACAGGAGCAGCGGGTGAACATAGAGCTATTGGAGCCTGTTACTCAGGAGCAGGAGGAGGACATCTACTATCGCAAACCTTGGATCAGGAGGCATCACTCAACTGCTCGTGACTGGGACACAGGAACAGGAGACAGTCACTCAACTGCTCGAGACTGGGACACAAGATCAGGAGGGAGTCATTCAACTGCTCGAGACTAGGACACAGGAACAGGAGGGAGTCATTCAACCGCTCGAGTCTGGAACACAGGAACAGGAGGCAGTCATTCCACTGCTCAAAACTGGGACACAGGGAAATCTGGAGGCGAGTGAGGCCCGAAGATCCTGTTACACAGGAACAGGAGGAGGGGACTCACTCCCCACCACCATGGGACACTGGGAGAGAAGGGGAGTTTGCTTGGAACAAACGCAAATATATGAGTAAGTTGCATTCGTGGTCCACACAATCCTGCCCCACCATTCACTAAGACCACGGCTGATCTGATGGTGATTCCCTCATTCCATTTTACGGAGACTGTCCTCTCTGCAGCCTCTGCTCCATTTGTTGGTCATGTTGCAGACCCAGATGCTGCAACAACAGTCACCATGACTCATCCAGAGGGTCGGATCTAACCGGATGAGTCTGGAAATGAAGGGTCCAATAACAAGAATGAAAGCATAAAATAAAGGTATAGCCAAATGTTTCGTTCTCTCACATTCGCAATCCAACTCACATAACCAGCCCGTCCATTATACTTTCAGGATGGAGCACTGTGTAGATATGGCGAGTGTACTGCAGAATACAACCCAGCAATGTCCAGAATGGAACTCTGTGCAGCCCACACCAATGCCTGATCTATATCATGTGCTAAATGTCCAGCTTTGGGAGCTGTGCAGACCGCACTGATTCATTCATATATAAACACAGGCTGTTGCATTGTTTGGTAACACGGTGTTAGATCACTGCCCAGTGTGGGGAAACATGCAGCCAATGTTGGAAGTGACAGGATATGCAGCTCCCATCCATTTACAGCTCCATATCTGCACTGTACCTTGACAAGGCGTGCCATGGATGTGAAAATCACTGCGATATAGAGATGTAAATGGAAACAGTTTAAATACCAATAGTTCTGATTAAGGCGAGTATCACACCAGTATTTAAAGTTGAAAGACCTGAGATAATATCCAATGAGTGTTTCTTGAATGGTGCAAAGTAGTTAGAGAGGGATGGTAATGTTATAGTGGTTGCACTATAATTAACAATGTGAATTAGAGGAACAAATATGCAGGGGGACTGAGGAGACTTGCAGGAACAATAGGGTTGTTACAACGGGTGATTTGAACTTTCCTAACATCGTCTGGGGCTTCCATATGTTTAAGAACTTAGATGGAACGTAATTTGTTAAGTGTGTTCAGCGAAATTTCCACAATCAATATATAGAGCATCGTACTCGGGAAGGGACAAACTCGACCTACTGTTGGGAAATAGGGCAGGAAAGGTGAAGGAGATAAAGTGGGGGAGCATTTTGGTAAAAGTGATTAGAGTTGTATCAATTTTAAAATAGTTATGGTAGGGACAAAATTGGTCTACAGATTCAAGTTCTAAATTGGGGCAAGGCGTATGTGGTTGGAGTTAGACTGGGGATTGCAGGGGATGATTGGAGTTGGTTGATTCCAGGTAAAAGGATGTCGGGCAAGTCGGAGGGCTTTAAAAGTGAGATAGCTCGAGTTCAAGGTTTCCATTTTCCTGTGAGGGTGAAGGTTATGTGAGACTGGAAGATAGAACTCTGGATGTCAAGAGATATTGAGGCTTTGACCAGAAAAAAGGAGCCGTGGCTCATGTTCAGGCAGCTCATACCAAGGGAATCCCTGGAGATATATACAGGGGATAGAGGAGTTTACTGAAGAAGGATATCAGCAAGGCCATAAGGGGGTGTGAGTTAGTCTTGGCTGAGAAGATTAGAGTGAGTCCAAATTCAGTATATTAAAGATAAAGAGCAACTAGAGAGAGAATAGGATCCTTAAAAATCCAAAACCGGCATGCATGCGTAAAACCTCAAGAGATGGGTGAAGTCCTCAATTTGCCCTCTGTGTTTATCATGAAGAAAGACATGAAGATCTGTGACCTTTAGGAGGTTAGTTGTCATATCTTGGTACTGCTCATATCACAGTAGAGTTGCTGTTGGACATATTAGAACGCACAAAGTCAGACACATCTCTTGGTCCTGACTAGATATATGTGAGAGCACTGTAAGAGGCGAGAGAAAAATCTTAGCGACCAAGATCCTGGGAGACTGGGCGGTAGCAAATGTTGTGCCCTTACTCCAGAAGGGCTGCAAAAAAAAGCCTAGGAAATATAGACCAGTAAGCTTCACACCTGTTTTCGGTAAACCACTTGAGAAGGTTCTGAGAGATAAGATGTGCATGCATTTGGAAAGACAGAGTTTGACTTGGAGCAGTCAGCATGGCTTTGTGCCTGGAGGATCATGCTTTACAAATTTTGTTTGAGATTTTTGAGGAAGTGACCAGGAAGGTTGATGAGATCAGGGTTGTAGACATATTCTATATGGATTTCAGTAAGGCCTTTGATAAGGTTCCACATAGTAGGCCGCTCTAGAAGGTTAGATCGCATGGAATCCAAGGTGAACTGGCAAATTAGACTGAGCTGCCAGTGGAAGTGGTTGAAGTGGTTACACTAACAATATTGAAAAGGCATTTGGACAAATACACAGATAGGAAAGGATTAGATGCATACAGAGCAAAGGCAGAGAAATGGCAGATTGGTAGATAAGGGGCAATTACACCATGGTGTGTTGACGGAGCACGGTGGGCGTATTGGATGGGCGAGGACAGAGGGGGTTTCCATCCCTGAGGGTGCCACACCACCAGACCCACCGAGCATGGTCTGGGCTCACTCCCAAATTCAGTGCAGTATTTGAGGTCTGAAGAAATGCCCAGCAATACAGGACAAGCATCAATAACCTTCTCTGCTCTCTCAGGATAAGGGTCATAGTATTCTGTCTGCTCCCTCACACTCACTGTATATCTGTGATTGCAACTACTCCCGAACAAGGCTCATGGTCCCCGACTCTCACTACTGCATGCAACACCTTCTCTCTCTCTCTCTTTCTCTCTCTCTCTCTCTCTCTCTCTCTCTCTCTCTCCGTCCTTTGCAATACCTCCCACACAGTCATAGAATATTCTGGTGAATGCCGATTATAGAATGTTCCAGATAATGTTCCAAATATTTCCCAGTTTCAGGAAAATGTTAGTGTCCCAGTGTGCAACACATAAGTCACTTGACTCACCTTAATGATATGAAACCAAAAGCAACTTCTAAACACGTCTTGTTACAAATACAAATTCGAGCAGAGAATATTTTTACCCTCAGGCATTATCTTGACCGTTATCTGAACTGTACCACTTTCCTTGTTATGAATGTTTCTCTTAGCCTTTATCTGTGACTGTTTCTGTCTGTAACAGTTACACAGTCTCCCACTCAGTTGGCTGGATGGCTGGTTTGTGATGTAGAGGCAGGGCAACAGCACAGGTTCAGTTCCTCACCTTGACAGAGATTACCATGAAGGGGACACTCTCTAAGCCTCACCCCATCACCCGAGGTATGGTGATCCTCAGGATAAACCACCATGAATGGTCTCTCTAATGAGAGTTTTTGGGACTGTATTCTATCAATGTTAGCATGTTAATTAAAAAAAATATTTAAAAAGAGATTTTTAATATTATAATAAACGAATAACAACACACCTCAAATATCTGAAAAAAATTACATCCAATTGCATGTACATACAAAACAAGTTAAAACGCTACACAGACAGAAGAAGATACAAAACTAAACAATAAATTATGCATAAATATTACAGCTCAGCATAACAAAAGGACAGCTCTCGTTCATCAAGAGCATTAACTGATACACATTTTTATGTTCATAGTTCTTCCTCTCTGGGGGTGGCGGAGTTCAGACATCCAACACAACAGAATATTTTTCCTAGCACAGAAAGTACGGATCGTAAGGATATATATATTTTTCCCATATTCATCTGTGGAAAGTACCTTGGGCAGGCCCAGAAAAACAGAAACCAAGTCCATCTCCAATTCAGTCCCCTGGACCCACTCTATCACATCTGACACAGTGCTCCAATATAGATGAAGTCTGCAGCAGAACCACAAACAATGAGTAAGAGTGCCTGTAGTCATTCTGCATTTAGGACATGCTGAGGATAATCCCACTTTGAATTTTGAGGGACAATTTGGGGTCAGATAGACCCTACGAAGAATTTTCAACTGCATGGTAAGGGTCCTATTACAGATCAAAATCCTTTGAGCATTTTCACAAATATCCTCCCATGTCTCCGAAGTGTTCTGAACCCCCAACTCTCTGGCAGACATCACAAAGCTGCACAGTCTCGTCTGAGGGGACACTCTCCAACTATTGATAAAGGGTCCTGACAGAAAGTGTATTCTAAGCAAGAAGCGCCTCTTCCCGTTATCAGTTCTGGAAGAGTGTGGCAAAAGTGTGTTTTTTTTAAAATCAAATCTCTGATTGGGAAAAAATACAGAAGAGGTCTCTACTAGATAGTCCATACGTACGAGTTATTTGATCAAATGACTTCATTGTTTCTCCATCAAATAACACGTGGTGGCTCAGTGGTAAGCATTGCTGCCTCACAGCACCAGGGTCTCAGCTTTGGTTCTGGCCTTGGGTGACTGGCTGTATGGAGTTAATATATTCTCGCCGTGTCTGTGTGGGTTTCCACCCACAGTACAAGATGTGCAGGTTAAATTAACTGGTCATTGATAAATCACCCATAGTGTTCAGGGGTGTGTAGGTTTGGGCATTAGTCCGGGTAAATATGGGATGTTAGGGGAATGGGTCTGGGTGGGTTACTCTTCAGAGGGTCGAAGTGGACTTGCTGGGCCCAAGGGCTTGTATCCACACTGTAGGGATTCTACTAATTCTAAATTACTCAAGCAAGGTACGCCCCTGGCTGCCCACAGTTTAATACTGGATTAGTGGTGCCGGAAGAGCACAGCAGTTCAGGCAGCAACCAACGAGCAGCGAAATTGACGTTTCGGCAAAAAAACGTCGATTTCGCTGCAAAAACGTCGATTTTGCCCGAAATGTCGATTTCACTGCTCGTTGGATGCTGCCTGAACTGCTGTGCTCTTCCGGCACCACTAATCCAGTATTTGCTTTCCAGCATCTGCAGTCATTGTTGTTGCCCACAATTTAAACCTGGAATCCATTATCTTCGGATGACAACGCGGTATACCAATTACAGGGGTAAGAAACATGATTTTGGCTGTATTGCCGTCGATCTGACGCATTGTCTTTCATGCTTTAACAATATTGATAATTATTGGGTTATGACAATACTTCATAAATGTTGTCAATTTAGCTAAGAAAAACAGACTAATAAAGGTTCACTTTATCTGATAGGCATCTAATCCTTTCCTATCTGTGTATTTGTCCAAATGCCTTTTCAATATCTCACAGTATTGACACCGAGTCCTCAGCAGCCCAGGCACTAACATAGAATAAAAAAGAGCTTACTTGATAGCTTTTATCTGGGCGATCTACTCCCCACAATCTGGGGGTAGTTGCAATTTGGTTAGCTTGATAAAGAGTCTCTTATGCTGCCAAATAAAAGAGCTAAACCAGCCATTATGTCTCCTCAATTTCAACCAATGCCCTCTAGGTTTGGACGCCCAATCTGGGGAAAAACCTGACTACTCACCCTATCCATAACCATTTTTTCCCCAGATTGGGCGTCCAAACCTCGAGGGCATTGGTTGAAATTGAGAGGGGAAAGCTTTTGACGAGCCCACGAGCACCATTTAACGCAGAGGGTGGTGTGCATGTGGAATGAGCTGCCAGAGGAAGTGGTGGAGGCTGGTACAAATAGAGCATGTAAAAGGTATTTGGATGCTGACAGACCTGCCGAGCTTTTCCAGCAATTTCTGTATTTGTTGCAAAATGCATTCATTATAACAAAATATTTTGAATACATTAAACATTTTATTTTTTAATGATGCAGCGACATATGAACATATCTTCAAATCGACCGAGACCATTTTCTGCTAAGAGTGTGGCTCTGTGTATGACAGCAGCAATGATGCACTTACATGGAGCAGGGAATGTGATGGAGACACAGTTTGGACAATGTACAAGGAGACATCACATGTTTGGGAGAGGATGACATTACTGTGTGATTCAGCTCAGAGAGAGAGAAAATGTAATCTGCCTGAGAAGGAACGGCCGATTACACTCTCTTTCCTTCATTGTTCCTCAGGACAACAATGTGTGCGAGCTAAAACAAAAAATCTACAGTCATCGTTACCATTCTTATTTTTATAGAATCCCTACAGTGTACAAACAGGTCCTTCGGCACAAAACGCCCATACCAACCTTCCCAGGCTCGCTCCCTTACATTTACCCAAACCGATGCACCTAACCTAGAAACCCCTGAACACTTCGCACAAATTATCATGGCCAATCCACCTAACCACACAGCTTTGGACTGTGGAAGGAAACTGGAGCAACCATTAGAAGGGGAGAATGTGCAACCTCGACACAAATAGTCACCCGAGTCTGGAATTGAATGCAAGGCCCTGGTGCTTTGAGGCAGCGGTGCTAACCACTGAGCCACTGTGATACCCTTGGGCGATCCCAGGCCAGAATTCATTGGAATCTCTTCACTGCCTAATGCAAAGGGAATTCAGCCAAATCCAACTGATCCAGGATGAAGTCTTCAGAATGCCTTCAGAAGCAGAATAATATTTTGAACAATCTCTCAATTTTTCCTTTTGTCATCAGTTACAATAATATATGGACAAAGCCCATTCAACTTGAAATTGCAGAGATTTTGTTTATCTGCGTGTGTGTGTGTGTGTGTGTGTATATGTATGTGTGTGTGTGTGTGTGTTTGTGTGTGTGTGTGTGTGTGTGTGTGTGTCTGTGTGTGTGTGGGAGTGTGTCTGTGTGTATGTGTCTGTCAGTGTTTTTAGAAAGGGAAATATCGATTCGTTATTTGCAGTATCCAAACAGTTTGCCATGCATCTTTCCATCATAGTTTGAGTAAAATTGCTCTGGATCATAAAGGTGCTGTTTGAGCAGATTTTAAAAACTAGCCTGACTTGTTGCTAAAACTGACATTGACCCAGTCTGAGACCGATATCATCGGCCATATCACCAACCTGGTTACATTTGACATGCATTGTGAGCAGTGGAGCATTGGGAATGGAAAAGGAAGCAGTGACCCCAAAAGTCGGGGAACTATAGACTGGTGAGCCTGATGTCAATGGTGGGTAAGTTGTTGGAGGAGATTCTGAGGGATAGGATTTACATATATGTTTATGCCGAAACTTCGATTCTCCTGCTCCTTGAATGCTGCCTGACCTGCTGTGTTTTTCCAGCAACACATTGATCAGCTCATACATTTGGGAAGGCAAGGGCTGATCGGGGTTGTCAACGTGGCTTTCTGCATTGGAAATCATGTCTCATTAATTTGATTGAGTTTTATGAAGAGGTGACAAAGAAGATTGATGAAGACAGTTTGGTAGACATTGCCTATATGGACCTCAGTAAGGTGTGCACAACATTCCGATTGGTAGGCAGATGAGTAAGATTCGGTCACACGAGATACAGAGGAAGCTAGTCACAATTGGCTTGAAGGAAGAGGGATATTTTTCAGACTGGAGGCTTGTGAGCAGCAGTGTGCTGTAAGAATCGGTACTGAGTTCCCTGCATTTCATCATTTATGTAAAGGATTTAGATGTGAATATTGGGGCCATAGTTAGTAAGGTTACTGATTACATCAGAAAGGTGGTGTAGTAGATTATCTCAGAGTACAATGAGACCACAGTTAGATTGTACAAAGGGACAAGGAGTAACAGATATAGTTAAATTTAGATAAATACGAAGTTTTGCATTTTGGGAAGGCAAATCAGGGCAGAATTATACACTTAATTGTAAGGTCCTGGGGCGTGTTGTGGATCAAGGGGACATAGGGCTGCAGGTACATAGTTCCTTGAGAGTGGAGTTGCAGGTAGACAGAGTGGTGCTGAACACATTTGGCACATTTGCCTGAATCAGTCGGAGCATTGAGTATAGGAGTTGTAGTGGCATGTTGCCTCTGAACAGGAAGTTGGTGAGGCCACTTTAAGAAAACTGCGTACAACTCACTTGCAGAACTGGAGGTTTGAGCTTCAGGGAAAGGTTGATGAGGTTGAGGTGTTTCCCCCTGGAGTGTCAGAGGCTGAAGGGTGACATTATAGAAGTTAATAGAATCATCAGGGGCATGGATATTCTGAACAGCCATGTTCTGCTCCCCAAGATAGGGGAGTCCAGAACAAGAGGGCATAGTTTGAAAATGAGAGGGCGAATAATTTAGAATGGACCTGAAGGTAAATGTTTCACACAGAGAGTGGTGTGTGTACAGAAAGTGCTGTCAGAGGAAGTGGTGAAGGTGGCTACAATCGCACATTTAAAATGTATCTGAAAGAGGAGGGATATTGGCCAACTACCGGCAAATGGGACAAGGTCAGATTTGATATCTGATCGGAGTGAACAGCTTGGACTGACGGGTCTGTTTCCATTCTGCATGACTGTCAGATTCGATAAGAGGGATGGCGAAATATTCTGAAAGGATCTTTCAAGTGGGAATTCTCTTCACTGGAAGTTTATCGTGCCTCTATGTTCACATGGATTGAATGCTGTTTAGTTAAATATTTGACAGGGAAGTGAGTCACGGGCAACAGCATACAGACAGGAGAGTGGGGCTGAGTCCATTATCATAGTGCCTGGTGGAGAAGGCTCAAAGTATCTAATGTCCCACTCCTGCTCCTCAGTCCCATGTTTCTGTGTTCCATCCAGCCCCGCATACCTGCTAGATAGGAGCAGTTGGAGGCCACTAACTCCTATAACCTGTTGCACAGAAACAGAGAAGACCATTCAGCCTCTCAAGACTGTCACTCACGCTTTGAAGTGATTTGGGAAATGCAATTGGAAAATCCAGGCACGGGTATGAAAGAGGCCTCTCATCTCTCTTTACAGAGCTTCCCCTCTCTGCAACTTGTGCTTCATTTGTTGGTCATGTTTAGACCCAGATTCACTGAGAATACAGCCGCCATACCCCTCCCAGAGATGGCTCACAAAATCCTCTGGTCTCCCTGCCTGCAACATTCCATAACAGACATTCATGAAAATAACACCCATTAACTTTCCAAGAACAGAATGTGAGAACATCAGAAACAGGAACAGGTTGTTCACTCCCCAAGCCTGCCTTGCCCTTCACTAAGATCATGATTGATCTGCTCACTGTCTCAAATCCTCTTTCATACCCAATTCATCATTGCCCTCAACTCTCTGACAGATCAATATCCATCTACCTCCTCTTCAAATACTTTCAGTCATTTTGCTCGCCACCACTCTTGAGAAGAGAAATCCTGACATTCACCACCACCTGTTTGAAGAAAACACTTGCTGCTCCTATATCATGGTTTATTGATATGAACAAAAGAGGTTGACTCAAGGGTTCAGGGATAAATGACTGGCCCCGATATCAAGGAGCTGAACAAAACTGGAATTAATGGGAATCAGAGTAAACTCTCCAGTGTTTGGAGTCAAACATGGCACAAAGGAAGGTGTTCATAATCTCAGTCCTGGGTCAAGTCTGTATGAGATCCTCAGCGTAGCTTCCTCTCGACAAACAGCTTCAGCTGCTTCATCAATGTCTCCTGCCCCCACCCTCACCCCTACCCCAACCCTCACCCTCCCCACCATAAGATCAAAAGTGGGGATGGTCACCGAAGATTCCACAATGTTCAGAGCATTTTGTACCCCTGTCAGCTCCTGAACTAGTATGTGTCCACGTGCAGCAAGATCCAGACTCCTTTGAGACTTGTGCTGTTAAGTGGGCCGTAACATTCATGTAACAGCACTGCCTGACACTGCACATTGCCACAGTAAAACAAGAGTTCATTCGGCACCTCACGCTGGTTTCACAGGAATATAAGGAAGCCATTCAGCCCATTGACACTATTGGAGAAGAACAGAGACAGCCCATTCAGTGCCTCCAGCCTATTACTCAGGAAGAGAAGGAGTCTAGTGTGATGGGCCACACCAGAGCGCCTGGAAAATACTTGAAGGCGGTAACCGAGACTCTTTTTTTTATTTTGAAGTGACTGTTCCAGATGCAATGGACTGGTCAAACTACTTGGTGTGAAGATAAACACTATTTATTGAAACATGAAAGATAAAATGAAAGCAAAGAAAGAGGAATTTAGAATAACGTAATTCGATTAGACAAGTTAACAGAATAACAAATCTAGGAACTATTACTAATGAACTGTTCCAATATAGGAAAATCCCATAAACACAGCCCCTGGCAGAAAGGAAAATTCAGACACAGATTGTCACAAACATTTTACTAATCCAGGAATTAAAAACAGCACCAAGAGAAAATTCAGAGAGTAGCAGACAGGAGATAGTCACTGAAGCTTCCAACTCTGTGGAGATCCCAACAGTTTCTGATGCTACTTGGAAACCAAAACCCAGAGATCGTAACCTATGAGAGCTGGCCACACCCATTTAGGCTGCATTAAAATTAACCCAAGGCATCCCTAGCTATTTACTCAGTGGCCTTAACTAACCAGTTTGGTAACGATCATTCAATCTCTGAAAAGGAAACAGGACAAAATAACCTCTCAAAGCCTGCAGCATCATCACACTTGTCAGAACATCGAGCTGTCAAACAGGAACCGGGGTAACCCAATCAGGCCCTTGGTCCTGTCCAATCGGAAGAGGAAGAAGCCATTCAGACCCTTGAGTCTCTGACACAGCAACAGGAGGAGACCATTCAGCCCCTGGAGTCTCTTAAAAGGGAACAGGAGGAGGCCATTCGGCCCCTAAAGCCACTTCCACAGCAACACGATGAGGCCATTCAGCTCCTTCAGTCTCTTACACAGGAACAGAAGGAGGCCATTCAGCCCCTTGAGTCATTTACACAGGAACGGTACGAGGCCATTCCTCCCTCAATGCACTTGCAAAGAGACAGATGAGGTAATTGATGCTGATTCCTGGAATAGCTTCTGCCCAAAATGGGGATTCTCCTGCTGCTCGGAGCTGCCTGACCATCTGTGCTTTTCTAGCAATCTACTCTCGACTATAATCTCCAGCATTGGCAGTCCTCATTGTCTCCAGATTGGTGCGCTAACATGATGGACAAGTGGAGCAGAGGCTGCACAGACAGACTGCTCCACATTGTTCCTCCTGGCTCCGTTGCTCATGATACACACGTGGGACTTTAACGTGGTTTTCTAGTGGTGAGGAGGGAAGCCATACGTCTTGTGTGAAGTCTCAAGAAGGCACCTTCCATCTCCGAGAATCCAGCCTGGTGTTCTCTATGAAGGGTGGAAGCTGGTGGGAATAGCTACTTGTTTCAGATCGAAGGTATTGTGGCTGCTGTTGGGGATTGTGAACAACATGGTGTTCAGTACGGGTTCACACACCAACTGCACAATAACATGGGGAGAGTTAATTTAGGCATATAAACAATTCGTAAAGCCATGTTAGATTGATGAATCGTCTCTCTACATTCAAATAATGCTGATCTTGCTCATGTTGATCTTGTCGAGTGCTTGTCTTGTGCAGTGTATCCTGTATGCCTTACTCTGTCCAAGTCTATTTCCACCCTATGATCTGTCTGGTTATGCATTCTATGATCTGCCTCCACTGATCATAAATAAAGTGTTTCCCTGTACTATACATGACACTAAATCAAACCAATCAATCCTGGGTAAAGTATGGAATTTCTCACCCTATCAATGTGTCTTTTGGAAATACACTTGCTACACCTCATGTTTCAGCACCACCATTTCTTCGTATTTCGAGATTAAACTTTCAGGTTCGTCACTCTACCGTCATGACACAGCCATCTGTATCTGTGGGAAGGATATCATTCCTTACAAAGGAGATCAAATCTGTAGAGAGTGTCCCAAAAGCTCTCTCAGCAAGTCTTTACAACAGCAGGAAGATGGCTTTACTTATGTACTCGAATCATCTTACAATGAAGGACAGCATACCATTGACTGCACCCATTACTTACACAGGGTTTGATTCAGAGCAGTCAGCATAGTCTTGTGAGTGGGATATCATGCTTCCCAAATTTGTTAGAGTTCTTTGATGAAGTGACCAAGAAGGTTTACGAGGACAGAGCTGTAAATTTAGTCTCTATGGATTTCAGTAAGTCCTTTGATAAGGTTCCACATGGCAGGCTGCTCTGGAAGGTTCCATCACGTGGGATGCTGGGGGAACTGGCCAATCGAATGTGCAGTTGGGATGATGGTCGGAAGCAGAGGGTTTAGTGGAAGGATGCTTGTCAGACCGGAGGCTGGGTCCATTGCTGTTTGTTATCTATGATTTGGTTGAGAATGTACAAGGCATGATTAGTAAGTTTGCAGATGACACTAAAATAAGTGGTAGCGTGATCAGTGAGAAAGTTTATCAGAAATTGCAGCAGGAACTTAATCAGGTGGGGAAGTGGGCCGAGAAATGGCAAATGGAATTTAATATAGATGTGTGAGGACTTGCATATTGGAAACTCAAGTCAAGGTAGGAGTTACACTGTGAATGGGAGGGTCTTAAGGGGTGCAGTGGGCAGAGAGTCGTTGGTTTTCACAAGCACGGTTCTCTAAGAGTAGAGTCACAGTTAGACAGGGCAGTGAAGAAAGCTTTTGGCACATTGGCCTTCATCAGGCAGGACATTGAGTACAGAAGTTGGGAATTTATGTTGCAGTTACACAGGACTTCGTAAGGCCGTACTTGGAGTATTGTATTCAGTTTTTGTAACCTTGTTATAGGGAGGATGTTATGAAATTAGAAAGAGTGCAGAAGAAATTTACAAAGACGTTGCCAGGACCCAATGGTCTGAGTTATAGGGAGAGGTTGGACAAGCTAGGAGCTTTTCTTTAGAGTGTAGGAGAATGAGGGAGTCCTTATCGAGCTGCATAAAATCACAAGGGGTATGGATAGGGTTAATGCTCTCAGTTTTTTTCCAAGATATAGAAAATCAAGGATTAGAGGGGATCAGTTTAAGGATAGAGGGGAAGGAATAAAAGGGAACCTGAATGGCCACTTCTTTACACAGAGGGCTGGTACATGGATGAGCTGCCAGCAGATGTGGTTGGTGGTGGGGCGGGGGGGGGGGGGTGGTGTACATTAACAACATTTCAATGCATTTGGAAAATATGTCGATAGGAAAGGACTGGAAGGATATGTGCAAACTGCAGGGAAATGGGGTAAGCGTGGATGGACATTTACAAGGTGAAGATGAACCCCTCTGTTAATTAAAACCAAACACCCAGAGAAGCTGGCCTCACCTCTTAATCTGTTAAAATATGAGTGACACAAATCTCCTATATTCCACTATTTAAACAAAAATTAACAAGTTTGTTTCTTAACTTTAATAGTGAACACTAAACAACAACTATTGAAAAATACAAGCCCCTCTTTTCTTAGCTACTTACTATCTGACTCCAACTCTGTGAAAATATGCTGTTCCAACAGCGCACAAATTAAACATTACAATCTCGAGAGCACACAGTCGCCATCTTCCCCACTGTGCTCACTCTTCCAGCTGCTGATCTCCCCGGGTAAATGTTTTTATTGCAAGTAGGTTTAGATGAACATGTGTCTTTGATGGAGAGTGTTTGAGATCGCCAGTTAGCACTCCTGCTCTACAGCAGTTACTCTGCTGTTGGATGGCAGTAGCTCTCCCTCCAGTGTTCAAAATGCTGGGTATGCATACTCCCCATGATATAGTAATTCTCATAATTTGGTTGCTTACCAGGTGTCCAAACAATAATATTCAAATTCCATTGGCTTCTGGTTTCCTGAGCGTTATTTAAACTCTTTGGTTGCATTTGAATGGCTGTCAAAACAGCAACCAAAACTCAGGTAGCCACTTCTCAGCTAATGGTGACATGTGGAACAGTGTGACCTTTAGCTGGCATCTGTGGCTTTATGTTCTATTCGGAAAAAACCCGTTCTGTTTTAAAGTACCATACATGTTTTTGGCTTCATAACATCTCCCTCCTTCAGAAAATAAAGTGAACCAGCAGAATAAAAAGATGACTACATTTCTTCTCCTCTAATTCTTAATCCCGATTTTATGAAATACAAAATTATTAATCTCAGTTATATCATTCATATTACTTGTGCTCACTGGAATAAGGTAAATCTTATCTACACTTTTTCCTGTAAATCCGCGAAAACCCATCTGCTATCACATTGTAGGAGCCACAACATGTACATTTTGTGAGTTTAAAGTCGGGCAGGTAAGACTCCAATAAATAGTCTCTTATTCTGGTCTTTAACTATTCCAAAAAATGCGAGAGATTTGTCGTTGTCCACAACCATCTCCGACAATTTGTTTGTCATATACACATTAAAATATTGGCAGGCCAGTGCGAAACATAATCATTCTTGTTCAATAATGGAGATTTTGTATTTTTTTTCTGGTGGATATTGAGTTTTTTCGACAAGTAGCCAATTAGCCATTCAATTCCATCATCCTCTTTCTGTATCAATACATCTCTGACCCCTATATCCCGAGCATCAAACACAATTTTCAAAAGGTTTCAAAATATTTTGTGTATCTCAAACTGGTGCGGTGATTAATCCTGATTTAAAATTCTCAAATGCTTCCTGGCATTGTTCTGTCCACCACAATTCTCTGTTCATCTTTAATAAATCCATCAGTGGTGCCAATACGTTGCTGAAGTTTGGGACAAACGTCTGATAGAATCCACTCAAAAATCGAATCATCTCTTTCTTCGAGGATGGTTGTGGAAATTCCTCAAAGCCCTTCGTTTTTGTGTCCCATGGGGTCAACCTTCCATGTCGAATGTAATGTCCCAATAAGTCACCTCTGCCTTCGTGAATTCTGTTTTCTTTAAGCTTATTACCAAGTTCGCTTCTTGTAATCGTTCAACATGCTCAGCCAACTGTTACATGTGAGCTTTTATTCACTTCCTAAAGATCACCACATCATACAGATAAACTACACAATTTGTTCATCTGGCCACCGCCCTGTTCCTGAGTCTTAAATGTGGCTGGAGCATTATTCATCCATATAAAATACTCGATTTTTTTTGTCATCTCCAGTGTCTTTACTAGATAGTTTAATTGACTCCACATTTTTTTTTATTTGAAAGGGGCCACTAAACCTGGCTTTGAAGGGATTTCTTACCACTGGTGGTGATACTAATACGTCATCCCCACGGGATATCCCCTAAGTTTCAGAGTTTTTATCTGCCACCTGCTTCACTCTATGTTGTGCTCTTCAGATACTATTCAGATATAGTATTTAGCAAACTCCCCTACTCCATCTACTCTCTCCTTCACCTCACACACAGAATCCATGGGTGAGATTTCCGACTTCGGTCCTGTCAATTTATATTTAATTAATTTCAAACGACCTCTCACTTCATGTACGAATATTAACTCAAAGGAAGTAAAGTGAGTAGATTTATTTGGGGCATCTCTAATGGCAAACAATTTAATGGGGCACCTTTATTCCAATTATTCGGGTAATCATAACAGTACACTGATAACATGGTCTTCAGCGTCTGATGCTAACTTTCCAAGGCTCCCTGGGATTCAGGATCCGATGCACTTGATTTAAACTGCTGTATGCTGAACCTATCCATGACTTCCTTAAACAGCTGAGCGGTAAAATGAGATCGTTGGTCTGACTGAATCTTACTGCCTCGCCCACAGCGAGTAAAGAAAGCTTCCATCTCCTCCACCTCCCTTTTTATCTTAACATTCCGTAATGGAATTGCCTCTGGTAATCTGGTAGACATATTCATTATGGTCAGCAAATATAGTTTTCCACTTCTATTTTAGGAAGCGGAGATACACATTTAATCATAACCCACGTGAAGTGTTCTTCGAATGCAGTAAATGGCACGAAAGGTGCTGGTTTTATTCCTGCCTGTTACTTACCTACCATTTGGTATGTAAGTCATGTACAAAAAATAACCACGTCTTTGTACATTTCAGGCCAGTGGAAAAGCTTCTGTAATTTAGCCTGAGTCTTCTGTACACCTACGTGACCGCCTGCAGTTAGTTTATGTGCTACCCGTAACACTGTACGTTACTGCTAACACAATCTGGTGCACTTCAGCCAATTTCCCTTCTGCAGTAACCTATCGGGGTCTCCATTTTAATTTTATGATTCTATCTTTAAGTTAATAACTTTCAAGAATATATTCTGAATCCTTTTCTCTGTGTGTGCATGTATATGTGTGTGTGAATGTGTGTGTATATATCTGTTGTAAGTCCATTAGCCTTTCTGGACTAAATACCTCTGCCTGATCCTCTGCCTATTCAGGTTTTTCCTGCACCGTTACATCAAACAGGGGGTCAGTTCACTGAGCATCAATTCATTTGTCTTTTTCTTTCGTTTTTCCTTCCTGCTGTAACTTATGACAGTGGGATCTTGTTACTACACACTCTGGAAAGATTCCTCGGTATTATTCTTTTAACACCCCAATTCCCTAGACTTCTGTTCGCTTCTCCACCACAAGTTGTGCGTCTCCCACCTCGCCTCCTGCTAAATCGTTCCCAAGAACAAACTGTATTCCTGGAACTGACACTCTGTTACTCACTGTCACTGTTACTTCCCTAATCTTGATTTGGCATTCCATCCTGATATTACACAAGGGAATGCTTAATTTCTGTCCCCATTCTACAAATTATCACACTCTTGATTAACATGCCAGAAAGAGTGAAAATACTTTCATCTCTTAGTATTAGCGGCCGAGAGAAATTGAGGACTGCAGATGCTGGAGATGAGAGTTGTAAAGTGTGGGGTTGGAAAAGCACAACACGTCGGCAGCATCCGAGGAGCAGGAGAGTTAACGGTTCAGGTATAAATCCTTCATCAGGAATGTGGGGGGTAAGGGATTGGGAAGGATGTTGAAAAATAAATAGGAGGGTGGGGTGGAGCTGGGTGGAAGGGAGTTTGGAAGGCGATAGGTAGATGCAGGTGGGGTGTGATGGTGACAGGTCGGACAGGGGGGTGATAGGACTCCTATCGGTGGTAGGACAGCTGGAATCCTCAAACTGTGCAGCATCAACGTTGACTTCACCAAATTCCAAATCTCCCCTCAACCAACCTCTCCCAGATCCAACCGTTCAATCTAGCACTGCCCTCTTGGACTGCCCTAACTAGCCATCTTCCTTCCCACCTAACGACTCCACCCTACCCTCCGACATATCACTCCCACGTACATCATCTTATTGTCTTCCCAGTGGCCCTCCCACCAGCTCAGCTACTCCCCTCTTATTTATCTTTCAGCCCCCTTGTCCCCCTACCATGTTCCTGACGATGGGTTTCTGCCTGATATTCGATTGTCCTGCTGTTTGGATGCTGCCTGATCTGTTGTGCTTTTCCAGCGTCTCATTTGTCAACTATTACAGACTGAGCAGATCCCATATCTCACAAAATTATAACTTCTTGTCCTTCTCCCCCTGTTCTTTCTGAGTAAACTTTATCCACAGAGATGAATTCTTTCAGAGATCAGGCACTGCCTCCATACCCAGCCCTGGCCTAGGCGGTGCACTCTCCTGCTGCTCCTCAGCTCTACTTCGGGTCTCCTTTACCAGTTTCACTCATGTTACTGTGCTTAGCCTCTACTAACACATCTTTCCCCAAAGTGCCTTCATTCAACGCCCATCACGGTGTGTCCCAGCTTAGTGCAGTGAAACCACCTTTTCCCAGTGCCCTTCGTAAACCATCAGCACTGTCATTTTATGTTTTCCACTCCCTTATAGTGAGAATACCTGAGGCCTTTCACCACCTTTCAACCCCCTTGGGCTTCTTTCTTCACCTGTGGTAAAGTATTGTGCGCTACTGTTTGCTTTGTAATGTGTGATCTTCCCTTCTCCCTATTTCTTTCGTCATAGGATAAAACTCCTGCCAGAAGCTAAATATCATCTCATGCCCCAGTGCATATTTACCTGCCCTTTCTGCCGTCCTTCCCACTTCTTGAACTTTCTATTCATTCACATGAATTCTTACTATCTCTGGAAGTAAGTCTTTTAACTTCTCCAGCAAATTAATCTCCCTTCAAGCCTCACAGGTCTTATCCATTTTTAAGGCCAGCACCCACCTACCAAAATGACTGTGGTTACTTCTTTCAAACTCAATATAAGACTGACCTGTTTCCGTCTCGATTTTTCTGAACTTCTGTCTATATGCTTCTCGTACCAATTCATAACAAATCAAAATAGCCAATTTGACATCTTGATAATCTCGTGACCCCACATCTGATAGCGCTGCACATACCTCACCAGCTGTGCCCACCAGCTTAGTCTAAACTAGCATTACCCACAAGTTCACTGGACACGTCATCTGCCTAGCCATTTTTTCAAATGAAATAAAAAAGGTTTTGACATTTTTCTCACCGAAATATGGCAAGTTATTAACATAGTTGTCTACATCCCTATGTTCTCCCTTCATCTCCATCCTGTTAACTTAACTTTCTTGTCTAATTCCTAACTTCTGAATTTCAAATCCTCTCTCTCTTTCTTTTTCCTCTCTTTCCCTTTCTTCTCTCTCTATTTCCTTCCCTTTATTTATCTTCAAACTCCAGTTGCCACATTTGCAATTTAAGTTTTTTCTAACTCCACTGCAGTTGCCTGTTTCTCTGATACATCAAAGTGCTTACCCAACTCTATTACAATTTCAGCTTCCCCTTTGTCCCTGGTTAAACCCAATTCCAACCTATTTGCTAATTCTAAACGATGTCCTCCTTCTGTCTTTCAAAACTTCCTTGGAAAATTTGGGAACCTCTTTAGTAATGTTAAAAGGCATTTCCCTCACTTTTGATTTAATCAACCACAAGTAACAAAATTAAACGAATTTTCCCACTGGTTTTATTTGAAGATCAAAGTCACTAATTGCAATGAGTTGGAATTTGCAAGGACCTTTTGTCCCCCAAATCTGTTCAAGTTTGTTCAGATCCCATACGGCAAGGCCCAAAACTGTTATGACATCAATGTCGAATCCCTCTGTTAATTAAAATCACACACCCAGAAAAGCTCACCTCACATCATAATCTGTTAAAACGTGAGCGACAGAGAACTCCTAAATTCCACTAATAAACAAAAAGTAATAATTTATATCTCTGCCAGTTAACTCGCTGAGCTTGATGGTATGTTTTCAGAAGTTTCGTTACCATGACTAGATGACATCATCAGTGAGAGTCTCCGCTGAATCTCTGGTGATATGTCCCACCTCTCTATTTATAGGTCTTGGTTTATAAAGTGGGTGATGTCATTTCCGGTTATTTTAACAAGATAATGTAGAGAGGGTCTAAATTGATGCGTTTATTGATGGACTTCTGGTTATAATACCATTCCTCAAAGGAGATCCTTGCGTGTCTTAGCATGTGTGTGTGCTTTGTCCCAGTCAAAGTTGTGCCTTTCTTTGTCTGTATGTATGGAACATTGTGATAGTGGATCATGTCTTTTGGTGGCCAGTTGGTGTTCATGTATCCTCGTAACACGACAACAGGACAGTTTCAATGGTGGAAAAGTGATTTTATACACACTGTTTAATCAATGTTTGCGTGCAGTAAAGTGGCATTTTTCACATGTGCACAACACATTGTAAATGAACAACAGAGACACAGTTAACGAAAAATGATGCATATGATGTATAAAATTGATAAAACATTAAAACATGATTTGATCCTCTCAACGTTCCCTCCTTTTCTAGAATTCCCTACTCTACTCTCATTCTTACCAGGATGTGGGCTCCAAATTCTTGATTCTAGTGTCCCAAATTATTCCAGTTAACCCCCTTCAATATGCTGGCCTGTTGGGTTCTTTCCAAAGCTAGTGTCTGTCATATAATCGGAGATATATATTCTGGCATCAGACTCAGCATTTGAACATATTACTTTGTTATACATGCACTGTACCAAGGGCCACAGCACACAGGCATTGCCAAACCATTGGGAAATGTTCGTCTACTTCTTTCGATAATGTAGTTTTCTCATTTTCCACATCTCCAGATCTATATCCTCTCTCTCGTTCTCCCTTTGTATCTAGGTAAGAAATCCACCAATTATTCTTCGTGTCCCATCTCCCAAAACTCCTTCTTTCGGTTTATATCTAACGCTCTCTTCAAGATGTAATGTAGTTATAATGAAGCAATGTAACTAACAAGACATGCGGGCGTAGCTGGCCAGAGTTAATTGGAAGGGGAGCTGAGCAGGAAAGACCATGGAGCAGCAATGGGAGGAGGTTCTGGGGATAATTCGGAAGATAATACCAGAAATGCACCCCCAAAGAACTTGAAACATACTCATGGGAGAACAAGGCAGCCATGAGTGATAAGGCATCAAACCAAAAGGGAAAACATACAATGAGGTGAAGGTGGTTGGGAATCCAGTGAATTCATTGGCTCTGAAACTACATAACGCTGGCATCACTGACACTACAGAGCTCTTAATCGTGGTCAGGGAGAGAAACAGAGGAAACACATTCACTTTAAGCACAGAAAGGAAAAAGATTCAGGTGAATTAAATATTTGAATTAAGATCAGTTAAATGCTTTTGCAAAATTTATCATATTGGAAGCAAGACCCAGGGAGACAGACCCTCAGCAGAATAAGAATTTGAAAATAGAAGTATTTCCACATCAAAAACCAGGTTAGGTCACTGAGTGCAGGGCTGATGGGTGAATGGGGAATTGGGGAACAGACAGCAGAATTGCATTGCAGATATTGCAGCTCTAAACTGCGTATTCACGTAGTGCTGTAGACCACAGCAGCAGGAGAAGGAGAACACCATTCAACCACAACCTGTAACTTTTTGCCAGGGTAACACTTCAGTCTGTCATTACCATCAACACCATGGTAATGGAAAATAAGGCTCAGTGACGAGTGTGGGTGAACATGTCAGAATCAGAATCACATGAACCTTAACCTGATGCTAACTCATTAAAGCTACCAGACTTGACCAACAGATCTGAACGAAGCGCTGCAGTCCTGTCACATTCAGTCACAAATGGTGATGGACGATTAAACAAATGATTGGAGGAGAGGGCTCCACAAACATTCCCACACTCAATAATGGAACAGACCTGCACATCAGTGTAAAAGAGAAGGATGTTTTATCTTTTATCTGGCACCATCTTCTGCCAGAAGTGTTGAGTCGATGATTCACCTCACCCATATCATGATGCCCACAAAATCACAGATGCCAGTCTTCAACCAATTTGATTCGCTGCATGTGCCATGGAGAAGAGCTGAACACAGTAGATACGACAAAGGCAATGGGACCTGACACAATTTCTGCAATAGAACTGAAGACTTGTGCTGCACAACAGGCCGTGTCCCTGGGGGAAGCTGTTTCATTCCAGCTCCAACTCTGACATCTCCCTGGCAATGTGGAAAATTACTAAACTAAGTTACGTCCCCAAAGACGGGAATAATTACAGTCTGACCAATTACCACCCCCTCAGTCCCATCACGACAGTCAAATTGGTGGGAGTTCTTTTTGACAGAGCTGTCAAGCAGCACAGAAATAACCTGCTCAGTATAGTTTGTGTAGGTCCCCATGTAGAGATGGTACTGCTGTGGAAATGTTACTGGATTACTAATCCAGATCAGGCTAATGATCTGGCAGCGGGTGGAAGTTAAAGACAATTAATAAAATGTCGAGATCTAAAATCTGGGATCAGTAACAGTGACCTTGAAGCCAATATCGATTATAAACAGAATTTCTTTCTCCAATGTACTTTTAGGAAGTGAATCTCCCAAGATTTCCTGGGCTGGCCTAAAAGTGACTCCACAGACCCTGACATGTGATAAACATTTCAATGGTCTCTGAAATGGTCAATCAAGGGTACTCATTTGTATTAAACTACTCCGAAGTCTGAAAGGATGAAACTGGACAGAACATCCGGCCTCAGCATCAGTGTCGGAAAAGGGAATGGGAACACAGTCCTGTCGACCCTGCAGAAACCTCCTTCCTAACATCTGGGAGCTTGTGACAACATTTACAGAGCTTTCCCACAGACTGCACAGAAACAGCAGGAAAGGAGTAGATCATACATCATAGTGAGCCTCTCCCATTCTAGTTCATGGAAAAGATCTCCTCAATGCACTTACCCCACACAATATACATATCCGTTAATATGAGTAACGTTGGGAAGCTATAAAATAGGTGGTGCAGTAGTACGTTTGGTCCATCGAGTTTTCTACCCAATTCAACGTAATAATGCTTGGCCCTTCATTTCCCCACCGTACTCCTGCTCTCCCACCATCCATTTACTGTCTAGAAATCCTTATTTATAATCAGTGTCTCGGTTTCCAGGTGCGAGCTAATTCTCCAGGTTCACCAGTCTGTGAGTGCAGACATTTATTCTCATCTCAATGCAGAGTGACCTGCCTGTACCTAATACTGTGGCCCCTGGTTTTAGACGTTCCAGCCTGGGGAATTATCATCCCTGCTTCCAATCTGTCTCACCCTGTCAGATTTTTGTGTATTTCACTGACATCCCCATTCATTTTCCTAAACCCCTTGGAATACTGGTCCAGTCTCCCCAAACTCTGCTCCCACAACAAGCCTGTCATCCCAGAGATCAGTATGGTCATCCTTCACTGCTCTCCATCAATGTCAGGGATGTCGTTTATTAGGTATGGAGATCAAAACTGCACGTAATGCTGCACAATGTTTGAGATGATGTCTCACCAAGCCCATGCACAGCTGCAGTAAGACATCCTTTCTCCTGGACTCAAATCCTCCTGAAATGAAGGTCAGCACACCATTTATATTTTTAACTGCTTTTTGTCCTGCAATATTGGTGTTTTTTACAACCTCCTCACCCACTCACAATCCCACATCCGTTCGTGCTTCCAGCAGGCTGGGATATAGTGCATCTGAAACCAGCAACCAAATCTTTAAAGGGCATTGTGAACAGCTGGGCCCCAAGCACCGATCCCTGCCACACCTCAGCAACCGTCCTCTGTTAATTTCGATTGATTTATTTCGTGAATCTGGGAGTCACTGGTTGGGCCAGCATTTATTACCTGTCCTTAATTGCCCTTGAGAAGGTGGTGGTGAGCTGCCTTGTTGAACGCTGCAGTCCACCTGCTGTGGTTGACCTCCAATGCCATTAGGGAGGGAATTCCAGGATTCTGACCCAATGACTGTGAAGGAGCAGTGATATATTTCCAAGTCAGGATGGTGAATGGCTTGGAGGGGAACCTGAAGATGATGGTATCCCCATACATCTGTAGCCCTTGTCCTTCTAGATAGATGTGGTCATGAGTTGGGAATGTGGTCTCTGAGGATCTTTGGTGAATCATGTCATTGCAGCATGTAGATAGTAAAACACTGCTGCTGCTGCTGAGCGTTGATGGTGGAGCATTGTTGATGAAGGGACAATCAAACTGGTTGCTTTGTCCTGGATGGTGTAAAGCTTCTTGAGTGTTGTTGGGGCTGCACTCATCCAGACAAATTGGGAGTCTCTTATTACACTTCTGACTTATGTATTGTAGATGATGGACAGACGTTTGGAAGTCAGGATGTGAGTTACTCGCTGCAGTATTCCTAGCTTCTGACCTGCTCTTATAGTGACTGTGTTCATGTGGCGAGACCAGTGAGTTTCTAAGAAATGATTACCCACCAGGACTTTGATACTGGGGGATTCAGTGATAGTAACACCATTGAATGCCAAGGGGCAGGTTAGATTGTATTTTATTGGTGATGGTTATGGTCTGGCATGTGTGGCCTGAATATTACTTGCCACATGTCAGCCTGGATACTCTCCAGATCTTCTCGCATTTGAACATGGACTACTTCCGTATCTGAGGAGCCACAAATGTTGCAGAACATTGTACAATCATTGGCGAACATCCCCACTGCTGACCTTAAAATGGAGGGAAGGTCATTACTAAAGCAGCCCTGAAGAGGTTTTCGGCCACTGCTCGAGGGACTTCTGCAGACTTGGAGCTGAGTTGACTGATCTTCAACAACCATGACCACCATCCTATGTGTCAGGTATGATTCTAACCAACAAGGAGTTTGCCCCTGATAACCATTGAATCCGGTTTTCCTATATCCCCTTGATACCACACAGTGTCGAATGCAGCCTTGACTTAAAGTGATGTGACTCTCACTCCACCTTTGGAATTCAGCTCTTTTGTCCATGTTTGACCAACGGGAATGAGGTCAGGAGCTGAGTGGCCCTGGTGGAGCCCAAACTGGGCGTCATTGACCAGTGTATTGCTGAGCAGGTGCTGCTTAAAAGCACTGAGACCTTCCACCACTTTACTGACGATCGAGTGTAGACTGATGGGGTGGTAATTGGCCGGATTGGATTTGGTCTGCTTTTTATATACAGGAGATACTTGGGGTAATTTTCAACATAATCGGGGAAAGCCATTGTAACTGTATTGAGACAGTTTGGCTAGGGGAATGGCAAGTTATGGAGCACAAGTTTTCAGTCCTGTTTCCAGAATGTTGTCACAGTATGGACCCTTTGGAGTATGCAGTATCTCAGACCGTTTCTGGATATCGCGTGGACTGAATCGAATTGGTTGATGACTGGTAACTGAATCGCTGCGGACCACTGGAGGAAGCTGAGATGGATCATCCACGCAGCACTTCTGACTGAAAGTTGTTGAGAATGCATCAGCCTTATCTTACACACTGAAGTGCTGGGCTCTTCCATCATTGAGGAAGGGGTTACTTGTTGAATCTCTGCGTCCAGTGAATTGTTTAATTGTCCCCAACGTTTCTCGACTAGATGTGGAAGGACTGCAGAGCTTAGATATGATCATTTGCTTGTGGGATCACTTACCTCTGTGGATCACTTACTGCTTATGCTGGGTGGCGCACAAATAGTCCTGTTTGGTGGCTTCAACTGGCAGACACCTCATTGTCAGGTATGCCTGGTGCTGCTCCTGCCCTCCTGCACACTCCATTGAACCAAGACTGATCCTCTGGATTGATGGTAATTGTTGTGAGAGGGGGATATGCCAGGCCATTAGGTTGTGTGGGTGTACAATTCTGCTCCTATAGATGACCTACAGCGCCTGATGGACACCCAGATTTGAGCTTTTAGATCTGTTCGAAGTTTGCCCTATTTAGCGCCGTGATATTACCACCCAAAATGCAAGGGGTTATTCTCAATATGCAGGTATGACTTTGTCACCACAATGACTATGCGGTGGTCACTCTTACCGATAATGTCATGGACAGATACTTCTGTAACTGGCAGGTTAGTAAGGCTGTTGTCAAGTATGTATTTGCCTCTTGTTGGTTCCTTCACCAACTGCCGCAGAACCAGTTTAGCAGTTATATCCTTTACGAACCGGCCATCTCGATCAGTAATGCTGTAGCTGAGATACTCTTGGAGGTGGACATTGAAGTCCTCCACCCAGAGTACATCTTGCGTCCGTGCTACCCTCAGCACTTCCTCCAAGTGTTGGTCAGCATGGAGGAGTACTGATTCATCAGTTGAAAGAGGCTGGTACATGGTAATCAGCAGGTTTCCTTTCCCATGTGTAAACTAATGCCATGAGACTTCATGGGATACGGAGTCTAGAGTAATTCCCTTCCAACTGTATCCAAATTTGCCGCCACTTCTGCTGTGTCCGTCCTGCTCTTGAGACAGGAGATATCCGGGGAAGGTGATTGGGAATCTGGGACATAGTCTGAAATAGATCATCGACTCAGTACTTCTGACTGAAGATTGTTGCGAAAAAAAAACAGCCTTATCTTATACACTGAAGTGCTAGGCTCTTCCATCATGGAGGAAGGGGTTGTTTGTGGAATCTCTTCCTCCAGTGAATTGTTTAAATGTCCCCAAAGTTTCTTGACTAGATGTGGAAGGACTTATACCTTACAGAATCATATCTTACAGACAATGTCAGGCTGTTGCTTGACGAGTCTGATTATTTCTAATCACTGTTTCCTGCCAGCTGTCCCATTCTAGTAACATATCCATATATTAGCCCCAATTCACTCAGATTTGACTTTGCAAACTGGACTTGGAGCTTGACCAAAACTTTTCTAGAAATCAAAATGTTTTACATCCATTGCTTCTCTTTCATTTGTCTCCCAGTCTGTTTCTCAAACATAATTCCCATTTCATAAATCTATGTTAGTGTTGTCTGTGACCATTACTTTCAACCACAATAATTTCTCCTAAACCATTTAGTTACTATATTCTAAATTCCATGTACTCTATCATTTTCCCACACCAGACTCGGTTTTCCTTGTATTGTTAGAAAGTTTTGTGAAGCTAGAACTGAAGTAGTGGCTTCATAGTTCTTCCATTTCCGTGTTCCCCATTCTCCATTCTCTGGTTTCAAACTGTAAGGAAATTGCACTTGTTTTCTCATATTTCTCACATTGACATAATTTAACAAGCTAATACAGTTCACTCTTATAACCCTTATGAATATACTCTTCAGAAATTCATCAATTCCTGCCTTAAGCTGTTCAATAATTGACCTTCCACACCATACACTCACAGGAGCATAGCCTCTGTGCCAACAGAAGTACAGCACGATCTATATTCGTCCCACTTTCGTACAGCAGGTCCATAGCCTGGAATGTTATGACAATTCCAAGTGCTCGTCCAGTACTTTTTAATGATTGTGAGGTTACCCGTGATAATTCCCCTCTCAGGAAGTAATCCCAGAACCCAACACCCTCGAGGTGAAAAAAAGCTTAAATCCTCTCTGAACCTCAAACTCTTCACTTTAAACGTGTGCTCCTTTGTTCTTTACCTTCTGACTAAAAGGAACAGCTGCTGTCTATCCACCCTGTCCGTGTTGCTCATAATCTTATCCTTCTGAATCACTGACCCCTCAGCTTTCTCTGCTCCAAAGTAAACAACCCGAGCTTATCCAGCCTCTCTCCATAACTGATATGCTCCATTCCAGGGAACATCCTGGTGAATCACCTCTGCACCCTCTCCAGTACAATCACATCCTTCCTGGAATGTGGCTCCCAGAACCACATACAGTACTCCATTTTGGCCGAACAAAAGCCCTGGATTGCTCTTATAATCTACACCCTGATTAGGAAACACAACACCCAATGTCCAATTCTTAACTAGTCCATTAACCTGTCCAGTCACATTCAGGGATGTGTGGAGAAGCACAATCTGACCTTCCTAGTGTGCTGCCATTCATTGAGTCCTCCCCTGTCTGGTTCCATCTCCCAAAGTGCATCACCACATATTTATCAGGGTTACATTCTATCTGCCATTGATCTTCCCATCTGACCATTCCATCTGTATCTTCCTGGAACTTAAGGTCTTCCTCCTCACTGCTAACCACCCAGCCAATCTTTATGTCAAACATACACTTACGTATCACACATCCCCCACTCTCCACCATGCCCCCAACACATTCACATTTTTTTTTTAATGAATAACACAAACAATAAGGGACACTGCACTGATCCCTGTGGTACACGAGGGGACACTAGTCTCCAGTCACACAAACAGCCTTCTCCCATCACCCTCTGTCTCCTGCTACTCAGACAATTTTCGTTTTAACCTGTCAAGTTATCCTTCATATTGTGAGGTTTTACTTTATTTCTCAGTTTCCCAGGTGGAAATCTGTCAAAGGCCTTCCTACAAAACTAAATAATCGACCTTCTCAAACTAATTCAATCAAATCCATTGGATGTGACTTCCTTCTGATAAAGTCATGATGATTATCCCTGATCAAACCTTGTGACTGTGATTGGAGTTCGATATTCTCATTCCCTATTTTATCCAGTAGTTTCCTTAATAGTGATCTAATACTCGCTCGTCTATAGTTCCCTGGTCTATCTCGCCCACCCTTACTGTGAAGTGGAATCGTATTAGGTGTTCTCCAGTTCTCTGGCACCTCCCCTTTGGTCAGATTCTAATTAAAATATTCAGTCAGGGTCTTTCGTCCCTTGACCCCAACAGCCTCCTGTGATACAACTCATTCAGACATGGAGATTGGCCCACGTTTATACAGAACAAAGCCTCAAATCCCTGCTCATATTTTGAATCAATCTGTTCAAGAGCTTCCTAGTCCATCTTCTTTAAGTTTGGACCTGCATCCTCCTTCTTACTAGTAAAATAAATGTGAAGGTCTCATGTAACAATCCATCAATGCTCTCCAGCTTGACACACAGATTGCCCCTTTGGTTTCTAATGGACACTAACTGTTTGCTGATTATTCTGTTTGACTTGTCCGTGTAGAATATCGTGGGATTCTTCCTGATCTCGCGTACTTGTACTTCTCCATGCCCCTCTATTATTCAGTCCCCTTATGTTTCTAAGTTTCACTGCAATCACCTCTCATGTTTTGAAACTCCAGATCACAGACTGAGTTTCCACATCAGACAATCTTGCCATTTTAGGGATTAATCTGCATAATACCTTTTGCAGTTCCTCTGTAGTCAATATATCCTTTCGTAGATTGGGACTCCAAATGATACAAAATACTTTAAGTATCGTCTCATGAACACTTGATGCAACTGGTGCACGACAGCCGCTATATTACAATTACATTCACGTGAATGTAAACCTAATTTTTACTATCCCATTTGCATATATTCTCCCCAATACCTCTCACTTTAACTTTTCTGATGAACTTACTGTGTGAGGTCTTTGAAAAAAAAAACTCATGAATATCCAACTATACGTTATACATTGGTTCTTCATTGCCTATGTTCACAAGAATCATCTTCAAACCATTCTAAAAAATGTTTGCCACTTCTGGTTTTCCTTTCATCGGTACATTCTCACACTCCCCAGTTATGTTATTACTTTCTATATATCTCGTAGTATGTTCTTTGCAATGCAGTCCAACAGATACCTGACTGGATGACAAGATAACTAGTCTGTAGTTCACCATTCCCAAATTGATCCTTTCTTGAACTGTTGGATATTTTTTAATAACCTTTGCCTTATCCAGATTGGCTAAATGACTTTCGGGAATGTGTCAGAAAATAAAGTGAAAATCCGCGATGCAATCAACATGTCTATTGCTGCTTCTTCTGAAATTCTTGTATGCAGTACATCTACTCTGTCAGATTTATAAATACTCAATCCAGCTTTCTTTTCAAAGATAACCCCAACACTGATAAGAATGGTCTTAGACTTTACTTACACAAGTCCCATGGTCACTTGGTATTTCTGGGAGAATTTCTGGACATTCTTCCATGAAGATAGACACAAAGAAACTGTTTCTTTTCCCTGTGATTTCTCTGTTCTCTGCAATAAATTATCCTGAACGCACACCAACTGTTCCACATTCGACCTTGTTTTTATTTTTTTTTCATACATTGATAGACGCTTTTTAGCAGTCTTCATGTTTTTCTTTCATTTGCCCGCTTTTTCACTTTTTAATTTTCTTCTCAGTTTCTTGGTCAATCTTTGCTGGGTCCTACATTTCTCTGAATCCACTGGCTTACTGCAACACTTGGCATTTTTCTAAGCTGCCTCCTTTCATCTAATAGGTAGATGAAGGTGGAGTTGAAAGTGATAGTCGGAGAGGAGGGTGGACCAGATTGATAGGAAGGAAGGTGGACACTTAGGAACATTCAAAAGGGCGGTGCTGACTTGGAAGGTTGGAGCGAGATAAGGTGGGATTAGGGGAAATGGGGAAATGGTGAAATACACTATGATCCCCTGTGGTTGGAGGGTCCCAAGGCACAAGAGGATTTTTTTTCCTCCAGGCTTCTCGTAGCTCGGGTTTGGTGATGGATCAGGCCTAGGGCCGTGATGTCCTTGGCAGAGTGGGAAGGGGAGTTAAAATGCTCAGCCACAAGGCGATGGAGATGTTCAATGTGGCTGTCCAGAGATGTTCACTGAAATGATCCACAAGTTGACCTCCTGCCTCGCCAATGTAGATAAGACCACATTGGGTTTGATGAATGCAGTAGGTGAGGCGTTCTGTCTTCCTTCATTACCTGTTACTTTCAACCCCACCTTCATCTACCTATCACAATCCCTGTTAACCTCTCCCCTGCCAAACCCTCTTCTCATTTATCTCTCAGCCCCCTTAGCCCAGAAGCTTCATTCCTGATGAAGGGCTTATGCCCGAAACATCGATTTAAATGCTCTATGTATGCTGCCTGACTGTGCTTTCATGAATCAGATTTATAACGGTTACTTCAAATAAAACAATAACTGTCGTGTACTCAGACAGAAGAAAAGAAAACCAATACATTGTGGTCACTGTTCCCAAAAGGTCATTTCCAGCAAAGTTTCAATTAGCTCTTCTGATCACTCAACACAATTCCGAAATAACCTGATCTCGAACTCAGTGGTCGACATAATGTTAATGTAAACCATCTCACGCGTGGTCATTAAATCCATTTTTCCCAGCATTGGCATTCAATTGAGTGAACACAGTTTAGATATAATTTAAGCAGTACATTATTACTGGAGTATCTACAAACGTGAGTATCTCATTTCCTGTTTTATAACATGCCCAGCATTTCAATTGCAGCTTTCACTTTGATATATAACTCCCATCAATGTTTACTCCTCCTTGCTGTTTTTGTGCTCCACCTTACTAGATTCTGTGGAATCTGAGCGACGTGGGCTCTGGAGAGATTAATGGTAGAGATCATCTCACCACATCATTTATGATCTTCTCAAACTTTAATTTCTCCAGATCTCCCGTTATGCTGATGGAGTAGAGAAGGACAATGATCTTCCAACAATGCTCTGTATTCCCCCAGATAGCGGAGACAGCTCTAAGCTGGGTGGGAACCTTACAACAGGCTGGTAAAGTGTTGCTGCTGCTGTACAGGGTCTTAGTGAGATCACATCTGGAGTAGTGTGTACAGATTTAATCTCTTCAATGAAGTAAGGATGTTGTTTTATTGGAAGCAGCTCATTCCAGCAATGAAGGTGCTAACTTATAACGAAAGGATGATCAGGTGGACCCAGTAGCCATTGGAGTATACATAAATTAAGGATGATCTTATTTCAACATAGATGACAGAAGGAGTCAACAAGTGAAGCGAATTACACAGATAATGGAGGAATCCATTCCGTTCTCCAGCCTGTAACACAGGAACAACAGAAGGATATTCAGGCCTTCGAACCTGTTTCTTTTATTTCTACTTTTCATCATAATTCAAACTTTCAATTCCTTCACATGCTCAAAGTGTCTCATTTGAAATTGAATTGCAGCCATTTCCAAAGAGTCTGATGGCAGTTCTACCAAATGTAATTGCCGTGCTATGGCTGAAATTATCTCTCATTTTCTCACAGACAAACGCAACCCCACCTCCAGCTTGTCTGTCAATTCCTAGAGCTTTGCCTTCATTACATTTTGTAAAACCGCCAACTTCACTTCCTCCACACCCAGAGAACTCTAAATGACTGAAAGAATCTTTATACACAAAACACTGTTTAAACCAACCGAATTCAACATCGAAACCAAAGACAGAACAACTACCATACGCGACCGTTGAACCCAATAGTCTCCCGGTGCATACTGTCCAGTGTCTGCATGAGCTTAGTCTGGATGCTCTGGTTTCCTCCCACAATCCAAAGATGTGCATGTCAGGTGAATTGGCCATGCTAAATTGCTCATAGTTTTCAGGGATGTGTGGGTTAGGAGCCTTAGTCGGGGTAAATGTGTAACAATAGGGTAAAGGAATGGGTCTGGGTACGTTAATCCTCGGAGGGTCGGTGTGGACTTGTTGGGTCGAATGGCCTGTTTGCACACTGTAGGGATTGTAATTCTAAACCCAATTTGTTATTATCGATTTAGAACAAGACAAGAGTCCCCAATTTGCTATAGACCAACCAGACTGCCTCAAACTAGTTTAAGAGGGTAGCTTGGATGCCAAACCTTTCTAATTATAAAGGTGGATGTGAAATGGGTGTTCAAGATGTGATGCAACTAGTCAAACCACTCACCATTAAGCAAAACACAATATATTTAAACACTCTGATGAAAATCCATTCAAAATGAAGAAGAATTTAGAATAATTTAACTATTGGAAACCTTAACCGAATAATGGATACAGTACTTTCTACAGATGAACTGTTCCAATATACTAACATGCCATGCACACACCCCTTGTCAAAAAGGAACATTCAGACATACATTCTTGCATACAGTTCTCCAATCCAGGAGGAATCAGCATCAAGTCAGGTTTCAGAGAGAGTAGCAGCTGGGGATAAGTTACTAGGCCGTTGTTACTGCTATTTATTATAAACCCAAAAGTGTCGTAAGTTATTTACTTGAGCCGTTTTGAGCAGGCAGTTTGGCCTTTAAGATCTCTTATTTAAAAAAAGGAGAAAATAACTTTTTTTAAAGTGACAGCATTGTCACACAATTTAGATGCCTTGGTCCTTTACTCTAGGGGCTTCCTCGTGCTACTGATCGCAAGGTCACCTGAGAGAAACAAATTCAGGTACAGACCAAGTTACAAGGATGTGTCTCATAACTTCTGAAACACACCTGTCCATGGACCACGCATAGGACATAGCGGGAAGTGAACAACAGCCTGACACACACCATTTCACTGTTTCTCAGCTTCACAATGATTGCACTCGATACACGAGGGAGCCAAAAGCAAAGGCCAGGGAAAGATGCAGAGGGACAGAAAGATTCACATTAAAGACAGAAACAGACAGTTAATTAACTGAAAAGATGTTGTGGAAATATGGGGAAAAGGACAGGGCAGTGGGACTAACTGGAGAAGTGAGATCTTCGACAGAAAACTTACAAGAATGAGAACATTGAATAAAGGCATTGTCAGATCAGCTGAAATGGTTTGTTACATCAAATTCTGAATCTGCTTCACAGAACACCACAAACAAACATAAACTGGGACAAGATGACAGCCCAGCATGGAGAGCTGTGCAGAGCATGCTAGTGTGTTGCTCAGTAAACTGCACTATCTGCCTAGCATAGAGAGCATTGCAAACTTTACTATCATATGGTAACTATGCTCGCATCAGATTACTGCCTACAATGGGAAGGTTTGCTGCGTGTGTGTGTTCATCAGAAACTGAGGGAGAGTGCGTGTGTATAATAGGCGTGTTTGAATGTGAAACTCATTGTTTGAGAAGCAACGCATATGGAGGAAATTATTTTAAATAAGAACAACTGTCAGGCTTTTTGTCAATCGACGGAGAGAGAACGGGGGAAGTTTCATGTACAGATAAGGTAAAGTGTTTGTGAATGTCAAAATAAAGGCAAAATGAAGGCATTGCCAGACACAATAGCAATATACATCGGCGTGCACATGAATGACAGATGGATGGGAGTTTGGCGTGAGTTCGAATCAGATTTGCTTCGGCAGATTTTTGGCTTCCTTAAGCCTGTATTTCATAGCTCAAGTATCAAACAGCAGATGAATAAGCCAGTGAGATATATTCTGGAGTGGTGAGTATTTCAAGTTAGAAATGGTCAGGCTAAGGTGTCAGGAATCAGCTCATGGTCAAAGGGATCACCCACAGTTGTGACTTGTCTGCTTCAGCCGCAGATATTTGCCAAGGACGTGAGGGAAACAGTGGAAGGAAGTGGAGTTTGTAACCAGAACATTAGAGAATGATCTCCATGCTGTTAATACTTCACTAAAAAGAGCAATGATACAATAAATTGTAGTTCTCCGCTGAAACTGAGAAGGTCAACATAGAGACCCATGAGTAACACTGCCATCGCAGAGAGGGAGACAGGAATGGGACACATTCCTTGATGTAGTTAGTAGTGGTCTGTAGAGTGAATCTATGGATTGAGAGTTTCAACAGGAAGATAATAGGGACAAGAAGTGTAGATGATATAAAAGAACAGTAATACAGTCATAACTGGTTTATAGAAAGAAAAATCTGGACAGTGACACTCACCAGGAACACCGACAATAGCCAGGAATGGATAATAAAAATATTGAATAATGAGAAGAGCATAATAGATCCGCAATGATAATGACAACCAATTAAATGCAGAAAGATACCAAACATAATTGGATAAACTCCTGTCTATTGTTGGAACATGCCAGTCTAATGTTCCCAGATTCTGATATATTTTTGTAACATTCCAGTCTAATGTTCTCAGATTCTGATCCATTGTTGGAACATTCCGGTCTAATGTTCTCAGATTCTGATCCATTGTTGGAACATTCCGGTCTAATGTTCTCAGATTCTGATCCATTGTTGGAACAGTCCGGTCTAATGTTCTCAGATTCTTTTCCATTGTTGGAACAGTCCGGTCTAATGTTCTCAGATTCTGATCCATTGTTGGAACATTCCGGTCTAATGTTCTCAGATTCTGATCCATTGTTGGAACTGTCCGGTCTAATGTTCTCAGATTCTGATCCATTGTTGGAACATTCCGGTCTAATGTTCTCAGATTCTGATCCATTGTTGGAACATTCCAGTCTAATGTTCTCAGATTCTGATCCATTGTTGGAACAGTCCGGTCTAATGTTCTCAGATTCTGATCCATTGTTGGAACATTCCGGTCTAATGATCTCTCCTCACCCTCTCTCCAAATCTGCTGATCCCTATCAATGCTGTCGGTGATGGTCCCGCCCATGTTATGGGATAAGACATTAAATGGCGCCTATTTATCATTTCAAGATGGAAACCCTCCACTGGAATAATTAGAATCCATGGAGATTGGCATTAATCACAGTCACTGAACAAACACTGGGTAACCGAGCAAAGGCTACGGAGAACAGATGAATCAACAGACAGGAGTGTTCCCTCCCAGTTCGGGAACACTTCAGTGGTCCAGGATCTTCAACCTCGGACCTTCTGGTGACCATCCTCCAAGGCGGACTTCAGGACAGGCAGCTGCGAAAAGTGGCCGAGCAGAGGCTGATAGCTAATTTTGATACACATAGGGAGGGCCTCAACCGGGACCTTGGGTTCATGTCACATTACAGGTGACCGCCATTGTACTATATTCACACAGACACTGCTATACACACACATACATACGGACACACATGAACGCAGATACGCATACAGACACTCAGACACACCCTTACAGACACACACACACTCCCACACTCACACGGCATCCTCTCAGAGACTGAGACCACTCTACACTCATGCACAAGCTTATACATTCTCTCTCACTGATAGTCAAAACCCCCCACCCCAGTCACGCACACACACACTCCACACTCACACATGCACCCCTTCACAGACTTAAGAGACTCTACATCACTACACACATATATACATTCTCTCTCACACTCACAAACCCCCCAACCCAGACAGTCACAGACACACAAACCGACAAAGATCCACATGCACACATATATTTTGTGGGATGAATTTGCACTTGCAGAGTTACATTGTAGTTTGCTCAAAAACTGCATGGATTCATGTAAAACTCTGTTATCTCACTTTTCAGATTAGAATCAATCTAAACATCATGGCATAGACAGAGAACACAGGGGGATAACACCTTCAACATATTGTCTCGCTAAAACTCAATGTTACAGCTAACCTGAGAATGCAACATTGTTTTAAAAAAACGTTTTGTGATTTACACAAGAAAGAAGTGAAACTATCATGGCATTCGAACAGATGGAAGACCCAACAGACAATCAGTGTATTTTTCAATGTATAATTTCAGTTACATCACACTGTACATTTTTGCTATAAATTCTGTGCCTTCGAAGTGTGTCCTGCACTATCACCTGATGAAGGAGCGGCGCTCCGAAAGCAAGTGTGCTTCCAATTAATCCTGTTGGAAAATAACCTGGTGTTGTGTGATTTTTAACTTTGTACATCCCAGTCCAACACCGGCATCTCCAAATCATGACTGTGAAAACAGGTTCAATTAACCAGTTCCACACATCACTTTTCATATAATTACAAAAGAGAACATTTACTGGGTTTGGATGTAATGGATAATAAAAATTGGAATGGGCCATAAATCTTTAATTTTTTTTTAAACTTGGAAATGAGGGTATTAACAGAACACTGCAGGAGTCTATATAAATTCCACTCTGTTTACGAAAGAAGCAGTTAGAAAATATCAGATCGGTTGCATAAAGAAAGGTCGGGTGAGCAAGTTTCTAGATTCCTTATTGACCAGTGTGAGGCTGCTCCTGGTTTTAAGTGCCCTGCTACCAAATCCTTTCATAATCTTGAGACAGAGCATTGAGACTGCTGTTCAACAACAGGCCGAAGCAATTCTGTCCCTATGGACCTCTTACAGAGGGAGAATAGAAGGCCATTCAGCCCATATTAGCCTGTTGCTACTTGAAAAGGTGGAAATCTAGAACATTGGCACATTTTGCCAACAAGGAGAAAGTGAGGACTGCAGACGCTGCAGATCAGAGCTGAAACATGTGTTGCTAGAAAAGCGCAGCAGGTCAGGCAGCATCCAAGGAGCAGGCGAATCGACGTTTCGTGCTTTTCCAACAACACATTTTTCAGCACATTTTGCCAACAGAATCATTCAAAACAAAGAGATGTGTCAGTGCAGCTATATAAGGTGTTACTGAGTGGGCACTGGGAATATATTGTTTTGGTTGTGATACTGTAACTGAGAAGGGATGGACCTCCATCAGATACAGTTTAACACCCGATCGTAATCTACGGGCTGCTGTGGCATTTAATGTCTTGGGTCTGTTACACAAGGACAGGAGGAGGCCATTCAGCCTTTCCAGTCTATTACAGAGGGCCACGAGGAGCCCATTCAGCATCTCGAGCCTGTTACAGTGGAGCAGGATGTGTTTCTTTAACTTTCTGTTACGCGTAAATATTAGTTTTAAATTAGTTGTGGAATAAGAAAGACATTAAAGTTCTAACTTTGAACAAGGCCAATTTTGAAAGTGTTAGGCGAGCCCTGTGAAAGGCTGACTGGAATACCCTATTCACAGGAAAAGGGATGTTTGGAAAACGTAAGGCCATCAAAACCTGGTTTCAGAGAGTCCAGAGCCAACGTGTTCCTATTAGTGAGAGGGGCAAGGCTGATGGGTGCAGGGAGTGCTGGATGGTTAGATATATTGATGCTCTGGTCAAGGTAAGGAAGGAGGCATATGTCAGGAAAACAGAGCTAGATCAAGTGAATCCCGAGAGTTGTATAAGGGCAATAAGTGTATAGTCAATGGGGAAATCGGGCCAGAAAAATGTGGACATGAGATGGCTTTAAAAATAGAGTTAACGAGGCATTGAAGAAATTCTACATATCCTTTAATGGTAAAATAAATAACTAGGGAGAGAACAGGGCCCCTTAAAGGACAGTAAAGTTACCTATGTGGAGGTGAGATGTCAAAAGACTGGAGGGCTGCTAACATAGTGTCATTACTTAAGAAAGTAAGGAAAAAACAGGTAACCATAGATCGGTGAGCCTGACGTCAATGGTGACTAAATTGTTGGAGGGGATTTTGTTGGAAAGGATGTACATGCATTTGAAAATACAAGGACTGAAGAGGGCTTTGTACATTGGATATCACGTCTCACTGACTCGGTGTAATCTTTTGAGGAAGTGATGAAGATGATTGATGAAGGCAGGACAGTGGATGTTGTCTTTATGGAACTCAGTAAGATTCCCAAAATGTTCTACATGGTAGACTGGTTAGCAAGGTTAGACTTCCTCGGATCCAGGGAGAACTCGCCATTTAGATCCAAAATTTTCTTCAGTATTGGAGACAGGGCGTGACAGTGGGCATTTGTTCATTAAACTTGGAGACATGTGACAAGTGGCGTGCCGCAAAGATCAATAGGGTGTCCACTGTATTTTGTCACTTATACAAATCATTTGTATTTGAGTATATGAAGTATGGTCTGTAAGATAATTACAAATTTCGTGACCGTGAAGAATGATCTCTCAGACTATAATGGGACCTTTTTTAGGTGAGCCGAGGAGTGGCAGATAGAGTATATTTTAGTTTCATGTATGGTGTTGCATTTTGGCAAGACAAATCAAGGCAAGACATGATAGAACTCCATAGAAATTATCGAATCCGTACAGTTAGGAAACAGGCTTTTCGGCCCATCGAGGCCACACCGACCCTCTAAACAGTATCCCACTGGACAAATAGCCTATCCCTCTGAGCCTGCATTTCCCATGGCTAATCCACCTTCCCTGAACATCCGTGGATACAGTGCGCAATTTAGCATGGCCAATCGACCCTTACCTGTATATCCTTATACTGTCAGAGTAAAACATAGCTCCTGCAGGAAACCCACGCAGACACGGGGAGAATGTACAAACTCCACACAGCGAGTCATTCAAGGATGGAATTAAACCCAGGTCGCTGCCCTGTGAGGCAGCAAAGCTAGCCTCGTGGTGCAGGTTCTTCATTCCTTGACAGTGCTGTCACAGGTAGACAGCGCAGTGATGAAGGCATTTGGTGATCTTCCCTGTATTGGTGCGTGCTTTGAGTTGAAACATTTGCATGACAAAATCTGTACAGGACATTGGTTTGCCCACTTTTGTAATATTGCCTTTAATTCTGGTCTCCCTGCTGTCAGAAAGATGTTGTCAAACTTGAAAGGGTGCAGAAGAGATGGAAAAGAATGTTGCAGGTGTTGGAGGGTCAGAGTGACAGGGAGAGTTTGAATAGGCTGGGACTATTTTCAAGTGTTGAGACTGAGGAGGGACCTTAAAGGCGTTTATAAAACCATGAGGGGTAGAGATAAGGTAAACAGTCAATGTCTTTTCCCAGGATAGACGAGTCCAAAATTAGAAGACAAAGGTTTAAGGTGAGAGGAGAAATATTTTAAAAAGGGTAATGAGGGACAACATTTTCACACAGAGACTGCTGTGTGTATGGATTGAACAGATAAAAGAGGTGGTGGAGGCAAGTAGAGTTACACCATTTAAAAAGCATTTGATTGGATACATGAATGGGAAGTGTTTAGAGGGTGATGGGCCACCTGCTGGCAAGGGGGACGAGATTAATTTCGGATATTTGGCGGTATGGATGACCAGACGGAACGATCTTTTTCCTTGCTGTACATCTCTGAGAGTCTATTGGCCCTTCAGTGTATAACACGGGAACAGGAGGAGGCTATTCAGCTTCTGAATTCTGCCAGTCGGCTTGTTTACTCAATTACTGAGAGTCAAATACAAAAATACATCATTCACAATTTGATGGTGTTTTACAGAAACAGGAGAAAGGCCTTTAGTCAAGAAAAGCTGAAAAGAATGTAAAGAGGCCATTCAGTCCCTCACCTCCATTCCACAGGAACAGCAGGTGAGCACAGAGCTATTGGAGCCTGTTACTCAGGAGCAGGAGGAGGACATCTACTTTCACAAACTTGGGATCAGGAGGCAATCACTCAGTTTCTCAAGACTGGGACACAGGAACAGGAGGCAGTCACTCAACTGCTCAAAACTGGGGCACAGGGAAATCTGGAGGCTAGTGAGGCCCGAGGATCCTGTTACGCAGGAATAGGAGGAGGTGATTCACTCCCCACCAGTATGGGACACTGGGAAAGAAGGGGAGTTTGCTTGGAACAAACAGAAATATATGATAAATTGCATCAGTGGTCCATTCAGTCCTGCCCCACCATTCACTAAGACCACGTCTGATCTGATGGTGATTCCCTCATTCCATTTTACAGAGACTCCGTGTCTGCAGCCTCTGCTCCATTTGTTGGTCATGTTGCAGACTCAGATGCTGCAACAACAGTCGCCATGACTCATCCAGAGGGTCGGGTCTAACCGGATGAGTGTGGATTTGAAGGGTCTATTAACAAGAATTGAAACACAAAATAAAGGCATTGCCAGATGTTTAGTTCTCTCACATTCGCGATTTAACTCACATAACCAGCCCATCCATTACATATTCAGAATGGAGCACTGTGTAGATCCGGCTAGTGTACAGCTGTATGCAACCCAGCAATGTCCAGAGTGAAACTCTGTGCAGCCCACACCAATACTTGATCTATAATCCTGGACTAAGTGTCCAGCATGGGGAGCTGGGCAGCCCACACTGGTTCATTCATATATAAACCCAGGCTGTTGCATTGTTCGGTTACACTGTGTTCGATCGCAGCCCAATGTGGGGAAACTTGCAGCCAATGTTGGAACTGACAGGATGTGCAACTCCCATCCATTTACAGCTCCCTATCTCCACTGTGCCTTGACAAGGGATGCTGCGAATGTGAAAGTGACTGCGAGGAAGAGATGTAAATGGAAACAATTTAAATACCAATAGTTCTGAATTAGGCACGTATCACTCCAGTGTTTGAAGATGAAATAACTGAGATAATATCCAATGAGATTTTGTAAATGATGCAAACAAGTAAGAGGGGGATGGTGATGTTTTAGTGGTTGTACTATACGCCTTCAAATAATCAATGGGAATTAGAAGAACAAATATGAAGGGAGACTGGCGAGACTTGTCATAATAGGTGATTTTAATTATCCGAACATAGACTGGGACTTCCAGAGGGTTAAGAACTTAGATGGAACGTAAGTTTCCACAAGCAATATATAGAGCAATTCCCTACTCGGGAAGGGACAAACACGACCTACTGTTGGGAAATAGGAATGGATAGGTGATGGAGGTAAAGTGGGGGAGCATTTTGGGAAAAGTGACCAGAGATGTATTAATGTTAAAATAGGTATGGTAGGGACAGAATTGGTCCACAGATTCAAGTTCTAAATTGGGGCAAGGCGAATTTTGTTGGAATTAGACAGGGGATTGCAGGGCTTGATTGGAGTAGCGTGTTTCCAGGTAAAAGGATCCCGGGCAAGTGGGAGGGCTTCAAAGTGAGATAGCTCGAGTTCAAGGTCTGCATGTTCCTGTGAGAGTGAAGGGAAAGTGAGGCTGAAAGAAAGAACCCTGGATGACAAGAGATATTGAAGCTCTGACCAGAAAGAAAGGAGGCATCTCTCAGGTACAGGTAGCTGGGACCAAGGGAATCTCTGGAGGTACACAAGGATAGAGGAGTTTACTGAAGAAGGAAATCAGCAAAGCGAAAAAGGGTGTATGAGATAGCCTTGGCTGAGCAGATTAGGGTGAATTCAAATTCAGTATAGTAAAGAAAAAGAACAACTAGAGAGAGGATACGACGCCTGAAAATCCAAAATGGACATGCATGTGTAAAACTTCAAGAGATGGGCGAGGTCCTCAATTTCCCCTCTGTGTTTATCATGAAGAAAGACATGAAGACCTGTGACCTTTAGGAGGTTGGTTGCGATATCTTGGTACAGTCCATTTCACAGTAGAGGTGTTGTTGGACATATTAGAATGCACAAAGTCAGATAAATCTCTTGGTCCTGACCAGATATATCTAAGAGCATTGCACGAGGCGAGAGAAGATAGTTCAGGGGCCAAGGTCCCGAAAGACTGGGCAGTAGCAAATGTTGTGCCCTTATTCAGAAGGGCTGCAAAGAAAAGCCTGGGAAATATAGATCAGTAAGCTTCACATCTGTTTTCGATAAACCACTTGAGAAGATTCTGAGAGATATGATGTGCATGCATTTGGAAAGACAGTTTGACTTGGAGCAGTCAGCATAGCTTTGTACCTGGCAGATCATGCCTGACAAATTTTAATAGAGTTTTTGAGGAATTGACCAGGAAGGTTGACGAGGGCAGGGTAGTAGACATATTCTATATGTATTTCAGTAAGGCCTTTGATAAGGTTCCACATGGTAGGCCACTCTGGAAGGTTAGATCGCATGGACTCCAAAGTAATCTGGCAAATTGGCGACACAGTTGGCTTGACGTTATGAAGCAAATTACTATGGTGGAGGTATTCTTGTCGGACTGGAGGCCTGTGACTAGTGGAATGCCTCAGTGAACGGTCCTGGGCCCATTGCTGTTTGTTATCTATATCAATGATTTGGACCAGAGTGCACAACGCAACGTTCGTAAGTTTGCACATGACTCGAAATTAGGAGACATCATTTACAGTGAGGAACGTTATCAGAAATTGCAGCAGTACCTTGATCAGCTGAGGAAGTGGGCTGAGAAATAGCAAATGGAGTTGAATATAGATATAGTTGAATATAGGAAAGTCAAATCCAGGTAGGAATTTAATGACGAATGATAGTGCCTTCAGACGTGTAGTGGAACAAAAGGACGTTGGAGAGCAGGTGCACGGTCGTCTGAAATTTGAGTCACAGATACACAGGACAGTGATGAAGGCTGTTGGCACATTGGCCTTCATCAGGGCATTGAGTATAGAAGTTGGGACGTTATCTTGCAGTTGTACAGGATGCTGGTAAGGCTGTAGTTGGAGTATTGTGTTCAGTTTTGTTCAGCTTGCTATAGAAAGGATACTATTGAACAAGAAAGTACGTAGAACAAATTTCGAAAGATGTTTCCTGAGCTCAAGGCTCTAAGTTATAGGCAGAGGTTGGACAGGTTAGAAATTATTTCTTTACAGCGTAGGAAACCGAGGGGGTTCTTATAGAAGTGTAGCTCTTATAAAATTATGAGAGACGTGCATGGGGTGAATACTTCAAACTTTGTTCACAAGGTTGTGGAATCGAGGACTAGAGGACATCCATTAATGTTTGGAAAGGATTTTAAAAAAGGAAACTGAGGTGCAACGTCTTTACATAGAGTGTGGTACGCATATGGACTGAGCTGTCAGTGGAAGTGATTGAGGTGGGTACAAGAACAACATTGAAAAGGCATTTGGACAAATACACAGATAGGAAAGGATTAGAGGGATACAGAACAAGGACAGTGGAATGGGGTGAGTCTGGAAGGACATTTTGGTTGGCATGGACCAGCTGGGCCAAATGGCCAGTCATACTGGCAGTCTCATGCATTATGACTGTAAATGAGTGTTTTTGGGGTGGAGACGTGGTGGGGGGGGGGGAGACTGAGATAAAATGTCATGGAAGGATATGTTCACACGTTTCAGAATGCTGAATTGAAGACATTTCAATAGTATCATGCAACACGGGTCAGTATTTCGAAGAATTATGAGTGAAAGGGATATTGCTGTGAGTTTAGGCGATGAAGAGTTTTGGATGAGCATTTGTTCTGCAGCTTTGTAACTTGGAGTGAGGACAGCAGAGTCTTCGCCTCACTGGGTTGAACCTAACAAAAAACTGTCTCAGTGACATTTTCATTGAGTGTGACAGCGTGGTTGTCTGCACGAGGCCGAGCTAGTTTCATGGTGCTATCTTACCAAACCATTCTAATTAACTACACATCCCACTCCATAGTGTCCCTCTCATACAATGCCGGCCCAATTCTCCCACCCATCATGACTGGAGGTACTCACAGTCGCCCGGATGCCCATGGATATTCCGTAATCCCTGACACTGGTGCCATCTTTAAAAGATCAATGGGCATACGGTTGCACTTTCTCAGTTTGGAGCTTCCCTGCACATTTTCCCCAAGCATGGCAATGAAGGGGAAATTACACTACGGTTTTTTGACAGCAGCACGGAGGTCCTGGTGGATGCGCTAGTACAAAAGGGGACCCAGAGGGGGCCACACTGCCAGATCCACCGACAATGGTCTGAGCTCACTACCCAGCACAGTGCAGTTTCTGGGGTCTGACGAAATGACCAGTAAAACAGGACAAGCATCAATAAGCTTCCCCACTCTGTCAGGATAAGGGTCACCATATTTTCTCTGCTCCCTCACACTCACTGTATATCTGTTATAGCACCGATCCCTGAACAAGGCTCATGCTCCACTACTCACACTACTGCATGCAGGACCTTCCCTCTCTTTCTCTCTTGCCTTTCTAATGCCCCCCATATAGTTAGAGAAAATTCTGCAGAATGTCAATTATGGAATGTTCCAGGTATTGTTCCAACTTATTTCCAGTTTCAGGAAAACGGCTGTGCCCCAGTGTGGAACACGTAAGAGGATGGAGTAGAGATGTACGTTTTTCAAATCACCATGAATTAAAATCCATCATGAGGCCATTCAGTACTTCAAATGTGCTCCAACGTTCAATTCATTTGGGGGTGATCTGATGGTTTTTTCAGCTCCATGTTACAGGAACTTCCAGACATTCAAACCCAAGGTTCCTGTTACCGAGCAGATGATTCTCAGTCACTTCATACCCCGGGTTTCTTCTAGCATGTGTTCAGAAGGCATTTCTCATAGGGACGGACTCTCCTTACAATATATTTCATCTGATTTATAAATTCATGGAACAGTCAGCAGGCTTTCCACAGACCAATCAAAAACATGCACTTATTTTATGGTTATCGATATCCAATCACAATTAGTCATTCTGGTTATTTCACTTGTCTCACCTTATTGTATTCAACCAAAGACAGCTTCCAAACACTTCTCTCATTATAAAATATAATTTCTAGCAGAGAACATTTTTATCTCAAATCCACCTTTTCCCTTGTCATTAAAATTTCCCTTGCCCTTTTTTTGTGACTGATTCTGTGTGCAACATGACACAGTCTCCCACTCACTTGGCTGGATGGTTGGTTTGTGATGCTGAGGGAGGCCACCAGCGCAGGTTCAATTCCCCATACTGACAGAGGTTACCATGAAGGGGATGCTCTCTCAACCTCAACCCATCACCCGGTTTGGGACCTTCAACGGAAACCACCATGAGAGGTTTCTCCAATGAGAGTTATTTGGGACTCTAATCTATCAATGTTAGCATTTTAATTTTTTAACAATTTTTTTTAATGAAAAAGATATTTTATTATTATATTAAACCAATACCAAAACAACTCAAATAACTGAACAAAATTACACCCATGTGCATGTATATACAAAGTAAGTTAAAGTCTCTAAATGGACAGAAGAAAACAAAAATAAACAATAAATAATAAAGAAATAATAACAAAGTGATAGCTCTCGTTCTTCGAGAGCATCAACTGATACACATTCATACGTTCATAATTCTTAATATGTGATTCATTAGACAATATCGTCATGGCTATATAAAAGCCCTTTTTAGAGTGGCAGATTAGCCTGTATTGCGGTAATCCAAAAAGGTTTGCCATATCTTATATAAATCTCTGCTTTTCGGTGCACCATACTGGTGAGAATGTCCAAAGGGATATTCTCCATGACGAGCTTACAACGACCCAATAGACCCGGGGGGTTTTCAGACATCCAAAACAACAGAATATTTTTACGAGCACAGGAAGTATGGGGGATATACTAAAGGAGTTTTGTGCATCAGTAATTACTGTGGAAAAGGATATGGAAGATATAAAATGTAGGGAAATAGATGGTAACACTTTGAAAAATGTCGATATTACAGACGAGGAAGTGCTGGATGTCTTGAAACGGGTAAAGGTGGATAAATCCCCAGGACCTGATCAGGTGCACCCTAGAATTTTGTGGGAAGCTAGAGAAGTGATTGCTGGGCCTCTTGCTGAGATATTTGTAGTATGGATAGTCACAGGTGAGGTGTCAGAAGACTGGAGGTTGGCTAACTTTGTGCCACTGTATAAGAAGGGTGTTAAGGACAAGCCAGGGAACGATAGACCAGTGACCCTGATGTTGGTGGTGGGTAAGTTGTTGGAGGGAATACTGAGGGACAGGATGTGCATGTATTTGGAAAGTCAAGGACTCATTAGGGATAGTCAACATGGCTTTGTGCGTGAGAAATCATGTCTCACAAACTTGATTGAGTTTTTTGAGACAGTAACAAAGAGGATTGAAGAGGGTAGAGGTGTAGATGTGATCTCTGCGGATTTCAGGAAGGGTTTTGATGAGGTTCCCATGGGAGACTGAATGGCATGGTTAGATCTCATGGAATACAGGGAGTACTAGCCATTTGGATACAGAACTGGCTCAAAGGTAAAGACAGAGGGTGGTGGTGGAAGGTTGTTTTTCAGACTGGAGGCCTGTGACAAGTGCAGTGCCCCAAGGATCAGTGCTGGATTCACTACTTTTTTGTCATTGACATAAATGATTTGGGTGCGAGCATAAGTGGTACAATTAGTAAGTTTGCAGATGACTCCAAAATTGGAGGTGTAGAGGAGAGCGAAGAGGGTCACCTCAGATTGACAAAATGGCCAAAGGGCTGAGAAGTGGCAGATGGAGTTTAATTCAGATAAATGCTAGGTGCTGCATTTTGGGAAAGAAAATCTTAGTAGGTCTTATACACTTAATGGTAAGGTCGCAGGGAGTGTTGCTGAACAAAGAGACTTTGGAATGCAGGTTCATAGCTCCTTGAAAGTGGAGTCGCAGGTAGATAGGATAGTGAAGAAGGCGTTTCCTTTATTGGTCAGAGTATTGAGTACAGGAATTGTAAGGTCATGTTGCGGCTGTACAGGACACTGGTTAGGCCAGTGTTGAAATATTGCGTGCAATTCTGGTCTCCTTCCTATCGGAAAGATGTTGTGAAACTTGAAAAGGTTCAGAAAAGATTTCAAGGATGTTGCCAGCGTTGGAGGATTTGAGCTACAGGGAGAGGCTGAACAGACTGGGGCTGTTTTCACTGGAGCGTCGGAGGCTGAGGGGTGACCTTATCGAGGTTTACAAAATTATGAGGGGCATGGATAGGTTAAATAGGTAAACTCTTTTCCCTGGGGTCGGGGAGTAAGAACGAGAGGGTTTAGGTTTAGGGTGAGAGGAGAAAGATATAATAGAGAACTACGGGCCAACTATTTCACACAGAGAGTGGTATGTATATGGAATGAACTGCCAGGTGATGTCGGGGAGGCTGATACACGTGCAACATTTAAGAGGCATTTGGATGGGTAAATGAATAAGAAGGGTTTGGAGGGTTATGGGCCGTGTGCTGGCAGGTGGGACTATCTGGTCGGCATGGACGAGTTGGATCGAAGGGACTGTTTCCATGCTGTACATCTCCATGACTCTATGATTCTATGACTTATATTAATCTCTGCTTTTTGGTGCACTATGCTGGTGAGAAAGTCAAAAGGGATATTCTCCATGAGGAGCTTACAAAGTCTCAACAAACCCCGGGAGTTTTCAGACATACAACACAACATAATATCTTTCCTAGCATAGAAAGTAAGGATTTTGTTTCCCCATGTGCATCTGCGACAGATACTCTGGGCAAGTCCAGGAAAAGAGAAACCGGGTCGATTTCCAATTCGGTCCCCATGCCCACTCTACCACACCTAACGCAGTGCTCCAATGTATACGAAGCCTGCAGCAGGACCACATGCAATGCGTAAGAGTGTCTGTAGTCATTCTGCATTTCGAACATGCCGAAGATAATCCCACTTTGGATTTTGAGAGAAAATCTGGGGTCAGAAAGAACCTATGAAGATTTTTCAACTGCATGGAATGGGTTCTATTACAGATCAAAATCCTTGGAGCATTTTTACAAATATCCTCACATGTCTCCAAAAAGATCTAAACGTCCAACTCTCTCGCACAGACGTCACGAAGCTGCACAGTCTTGTCTGAGGGGACACTATCCAACAAATGGTAAAGGGTACTGACAGAGATTATATTCTTTACAATAATCAGCTGCTTCTCTGTATCGGATATATAAGTGTCTTGTAAAATTGTGTTTTTTAATCAAATCTCTAATCTTGAAAAAAAACACAAGAGGTCTCTACTAGGTAGTCCATACTTACGAGTTATTTGATCAAACGGTATCATTGTTTCTCCTTCAAGTCGCACGTGGTGGCTCAGTGGTTTGAACTGCAGACTCACCGCACCAGGGTCACATGTTTGGTTCCAGCCTTGGGTGACTGGCTGTGTGGAGTTAGTATATTCTCAACTGTGTCTGCGTAGGTTTCCTCCCACAGTCACAAACATGTGCATGTTCGATGACTTGGCCATTGCTCAATCGGTCATAGTGTTCCAGGATCTGTAAGTTGGGGCATTAGTCAGGGTAAATATAGGATGGGAGTGGAATGGTTCTGGGTGGGTTACTCTTCAGAGGATCGAAGTGGACTTGCTGGGCCCAAGGACCTGTTTCCACACTGTAGGGATACTACTAATTCTAAATCACCCAAACAAGTTTTCCCCCTCGCTGCCCACAGTTTAATCCTGGATTCCATTATCCCCGGTATACCAATTATACGGGTAAGAAACATGGTTTTGGCTGTATTGCCTCGATCTGACGCATTGTCCTTCAAGTTTTAACAGTATTGGTAATCATTATTTTATGACAATATTCCAAAATGATGTCATTTTATCTAAGAACAACAGACTAATAAGGGTTCACTTTGTCTGAGAGGGCTCAATGTCTAGCCGCATTGACGCTGAGTCCTCAGCCGCCCAGGCACTAACATACGATTAAAAAAAACTTAATTGATAGCTTTTAATCGGGGAGATCTATTCCTCACAATCTGGGGGACAGTTGCAATTTTGTTAGCTAGATAAAGAATCGCTTATGATGCCAAATAAAAGAGCTAAACCAGCCATTATGTTTCCGAAATATCTGTCTGGGAAACATCATAGAAAGCATTTGAACTGGGTGTAGGAAATGAGGAAGGACATTCATTTTAATAACAGCTATCTGAACGAGGCAGGATATTGGAAATGCCTCCCTTCTTTGAACGTCTTGTTTAATTTTGTCAAACAAATGGACATAGTTCATGTGAAATAAATGATCAAAGACAGATGTAATGAATATAGATTAGATTACTTACAGTGTGGAAACAGGCCTTTCGGCCCAACAAGTCCACACCGAAGCGCACCCACCCATACCCATTCCCCTATATCTAACACTACGGACAATTTAGCGTGCCAATTCACCTAACCTGCACATTTGTGGACTGTGGGAGGAAACCGGAGCACCCGGCGGAAACCCATGCAGACACGGGGAGAATACACAAGCTCCACACAGTCAGTCGCCTGAGGTGGGAATTGAACCCGGGTCTCTGGCGCTGTGAGGCAGCAGCGTTAACCAGTGTGCCACTGTTCTCCCCGTGTCTGCGTGGGTTTCCTCCGGGTGCTCCGGTTTCCTCCCACAGTCCAAAGATGTGCAGGTCAGGTGAATTGGCCATGCTAAATTGCCCATAGTGTTCGGTAAGGGGTAGATGTAAAGGGTATGGGTGGGTTGCGCTTCGGTGGGGCGGTGTGGACTTGTTGGGCCAAAGGGCCTGTTTCCACACTGTAAGTAATATAAAATATACTAAAATTGGGAAACCACCCCCGTGACCATTTCAAAGGAAACCAGGATTTGCCCTCAGGTATTTCCCTAAGACCTCCCATAGGCATGGCCTCCAACTTTGTAAAATTAATCTTATCGCCCGGAAAGGCAACAAGCGAATCAATGCATTGCATCACATGAACTACAGAAATTGCGGAATTTGACAAAAACATAAGACCCTCATCTGCATACAATGTAATCTTTCGAGACTTCGATCCCACTTCTGGGTCAGATGTGTTGGCATCCCTATGGATGGCCTCCACCAGTGGCTCAATCCCCAACATAAACAACAATGGTGAAAGGTGTCAATCTTGTCGGCTGCCTGGAGAAATATCAATATTACTGGTTGGCCACACCATTAGTGAGAACTGCAGCCAGAGGATCGCGGTAAAGGTCACTCACCCACTTGATAAAAACATTGCGGATACCAAACCATTCTAATGTACAGAAGAGATCCGGCCACTCAACCCAATCAAGTGCCTTCGCTCATCTAAAGAAATCAATAATCCCTGGACAGATTGTTGTTGACACTCTTGGATCATATTGAGTAAATTCTTAACATTGTACGAAGATCTGCGGCCATTTAAAAAGCATGTTTGGTCCTCTTTGGTAACGGAAGGCAGCAAAGATTCCAGCCTGAATGCACGGATCTCTGGATGGATTTTGAGACCAATATTTAATAGTGAGATTGGAGTGTAAGAAGTACAATCCTCCGGGATCTTCATTTCTTCAGCATCAGAGAAATATGTGCCTCTCTTAATGATGGAGGGAGGGGTTCGTAACTGTATGAGTGACAGAACATGTTAAACATCAAACCTGACAATAGGATTATAAATTATTTATATAATTCACTAGGAAATCCGTCAGGAAGGTGCACCTTTACATTCTGAAGCTGCTTCACACCCTCCTGTGCTGACAATGGTGCATTAAGGCCGAACACCTATTCAGGGGTTACTCCTGGAAGACCCAGTTTCTTGAAAAATAACTCAATCTTAATCCATCTATCCTCAAAATGTTCAGTCTGAAATAGTTCGGTGAAAAATCTCGGAAAGGAGACGTTAATCATTTTGGAATTGAAGGTAAGGATCCCAATACCTTCCCTAATTGAGGTAATGGTTGAGAGGGGCGATTGTTTTCCTGGCAAGATAGAATAAATACCTGCATGGCTTATCACCATGTTCAAACAGCCTTTGTTTTGCAAAAGTAAGTTCCTTTCTGGCTGTCTGTGTGAGCGTGGAATTCACTGTATACCGAAGCGTTGTGATCCTCTGCAGCTTAGCCACTGAGGGACAATCACAGTATTCACTCTCGGCTGCCCTCAGCTGTGCCTTAAGCCAGCGTTCCCGCTCCCCCTTCTGCTACATCATAAGGAATAATTATTGCCTTGGCATAAGCCTTAGCAATTTCCCATAGAGTGGATGAGTTACTGGTTGAATCTGAATTAATGGCTAATAAAGACCTGAATACAATGCAGTGGTCAGCACAGTGGTACAATAATTAGCACTGCTGCCTCACAGCACCAGAAACCGGATTCAATTCCTGCTTCAGGTGACTGTCTGTGTGGAGTTTCCACATTCTCCCTGTGTCCGCGTGGGTTTCCTCCCACAGTCCAAAAATGTGCAGGTTAGGTTATTTGGCCATGCTAAATTGCCTGTAGTGTTAGGTGGAGGGGTATATGTCAGGGGGTGGGTCGATGTGGACGTTTTGGGCCGAAGGGCCTGTTTCTACACTGTAAGTAATCTAATCCAACTACTCAATTAACCAACTAGTCTTAAAAATTAAGGGATACATTCGCTAGTGTCTCGAATCTATTATATTGCCCTTAATCTTAATCAATAAGTAAATTGCTTCATGATCAGAAATGGTAATATTCCCAATTGTGCAGGATGCCACTGAATCTAAGATTGTTGCAGGAACGGGGAAGATATCAACCTTCATGTGGCACTTATGCCGGTTAAAGAAGAAAATAAAATCCCTACTTGTGATGTGGATCTGCCTCCAGACATCCACCAGCTCTCGTTCTACACACATATCCACTAATTGCTTACCTTATAACGAGGGTATTGGGGCACTTTTGGACATTCTGTCCACCGTGGGGTCCATAAGACTTTTGAAAACTTCTACAATAATGTGCCACGATGCAAGATAACTGAATTTGGAAAATGCATCTACCAAGAATTTAAGAGGGTGCGCCGGGAGTGGGTGGGGGTGGGGATGGGTGGGGGGGGGGTGCAATAAACATTCAAAATACTATATTCTTTACTATAGTCTATAGTTCAAGGCTTTGGGTATTATGAACCTCCCGTGAGTGCCAAATACAATCTAGTAGGTTAAATGGAAGATTCTTTTTATCCATTATGGCTTCTCCCCTCCTCATAATATTAAAAGAGGAGAAATAAACCCGATCAAGCCCGACCTGTTGTAATGTCAAATGTTCTTTGTCATCAAGGTGCATCTCCTGCAATAGAACAACATCCACCCTCTCTTTTTAAGACTAGAAAGTAAATGTTTCCTCTTTTCTGGCCAATGGCGCACCTAAATGCTCCAGGTAGACCATTTAAGCACATCTTTACCCAGAACACACTGCAGCAACATTTCAACTCGAGAGACGAAGAACTCGAATTACTGATCATTAATAAACAAAGTCTCATAGAGCTTAGAAACTACACAAACTAAAGCTACTACAACTGCCAACTCTCAAATCTTTCAAAAACTAAGCGTTTTAAGTAAATGGCTGTGATGGAGTGGGTGAGGGAACCACTTTGCCCGTGCTGTGATGCAGAGCCCAACAAAGCAGACCTTCCAGATAACCACCATCTTGAATTTCCCCTGAAAATTTTATCGATATTATCATTTCATTTTGCATTATATTCCTGGATGTGCTGGAGCAATGTGATTTTTTTTTACCACTGTCAGCATTTCCCCAACACTGCACATTCCTGCCATCCCCCGATTACCTTGACTTCGTTATTCTTTATGAACCTTCTGTCTGTGCCTCATACATATTCAATATCTCTGCCTCCAATGCATTGCAGGGAAGAGAGTTCCAAATACTATCACCACTGAGTAAACTAAAATTAACTTCATCTGTGTCTGAGATTATTTTTGTCTCCTTACCTGAGAAACGATAGAATTAAATTGGAAGCAGTTCATAGATATTTCACTTCATGCATTCCAGGGATGAGGGTCTTATATTATGAAGGCTTTGACAGGTTACTCTTGGAATGAGAGGTGATGTTTTTGAAACATACAAAACCTAGATGAGAGTGATCAGATAGATACCCACTGGGTGTTTGTATAGTAAAACTTCTTGTTTTTATAGAATCTCGACATTATGGAAGCAGGACATTCCGTCCATCAAGTCCACATTGACCCTCGTAACAGTATCCCCCCCCCGACCTGTCCCCCCCCTTCTCTATCCATGTAACCCTGCATTTCCCATGACTAACCTATCTAACCAACACATCCCTGGGCGCTATAGGCAATTTAGCATAGCCAGTCTGCTCTAAGCTGGATACCTTTGGACAGTGGGAGGAAACTGGAACACTGGGAGGAAACCCATACAGACATGGGGAGAATGTTCAAAATCCACATCGAGGGTTGCCCGAGGTTGGAATTGAACGCAGCTGCTTGGTGATGTGAGGTAGCAGTGCTAACCACAGATCCACCATGCACATTCGTTAGTTATATTAGTTACTTGTGGCTGACTAAAGAAATCTTCCTGACTTGTTCCTGTCACTGAACCCGACACAGTCTGAGAACTTTATCATCGGCCATATCACCAACCTGGTTACATTTCAAATTATGTGTCAGCAGTGGAGGAATGAGACGAGAAAAGGAAACAGTGATACCCTCCAACCTCCATCAGAGCAGGAATTAGGAGAAATACACAAAGGATTTCAGTCAAGTGGGAATTCTGTTTCCCAGAAGTTTGGGATGGCTGGATCTTTAAATTATATCTAAGCTGGCTTTGTCTGATTTTCCATGGACAGGTGAATCAGAGATAATGGTGCATGGAAAGAAAAGTGCAGCTGGGATCACAATGAGATGAGCCATGACCTTATTTAATGGTGGAGTAGTGTCAAAGGGCTGAATGGCCCACTTGTGTCCCTCAGCCCTATGTTCTGATGTTCCATTCAGCCCTCAGACATGCTAAACAGGGGCCGATCGAGGCCACTCCGATGTTTAGGTGTAGTTTTGGAAATGTACTTGGAAACTCCAGGCTGGGTCAGGAAGTGACCACCACCCCCACCCCCCAGTCCCTGTTTCCAGGCTTCCCCTCTCTGTAACTTTTGCTCCAGATGTGGGTCATGTTGCAGACCCAGATACGCTGGGAATACAGCTACATACCCCACCTAGGGTTAAAACAACAAATCGTCTGCTCTCCCTGAATGCAACATTGTACAACACGATTTCCAGCAAAATAATCCGTTACTTTCCAAAAGCATAACATGTGAAATTAATAAATAGGAACAGGAGTAGGTCAATCGGCCCCTCAAGCTAACCCTGTCATTTAATAAGAACATGGCTGATCTATTCCAGGACTCAACTCCACTCTCTTGCCGACTCCTTGTATCCCTCCACACCTCTCTGGGTTAGGAAATTCCAGACATTCACTACCTTCGGAGAGAAGACATTACTCTGCATCTCAGATTGAAATCGATGTTCCATATTCGGTATCTATATCATCGAGTTCGACACTTTGCTTAAGAATGGAAACAACTTCTCAACATCTACCTACTCCAACCCCTTCTGTGTCTTGTAGGTTTCAGCAGTATCAATCCCCATTCATTTAAACCCCAATGAATTATCGCCTCACCATCTTAGAGATTCTCAATAACACAACCCTTTCTTCCCAGGAAACCACCTAATGTACCATCCTAGTTCCTTGCTGCATCATCATGCTGACTTTCTGTTTCATACACAGGAACACTCCAAAGACTTTCTACTGTTCATTTTCTGGAAGTCCTCTCCTTTAAGTAACAGCCTGCCTTTTGATTCTCAGTGTCATCCTCAAACTCGGATGTATATTGCACTCAACTCCCTCCTTCAGGCTGTCAGCTTAGATTGTAAATAACTGATGCCATCAGACTGATATTTGTGGTACTGCTGCAGTTAAACCTTTACCATAAAGATCCATTAATCCTGACTCTCCGATTTCTGTGTTAAACAATCATCATCCCACGTTAATACAGTGTCCGACGCCCTGGAGCTTCTGTTTTGTGTAAGAACCTTTATTTTGTAATACCTTGTGGAAAATCTCTGGAAAGCCTCGTGTCCACCAGATCCCCTTTATCAAGTCCACTTGCTACATTTACAGGCATCTCCAGAAATACTTTGCATGATTTTACAGGGCAAAATATCATTTCCCTTTCACAAAACCACTCTGATTCTGCGAGAAGATTTTCTAAATGTCCATGCTTGCCAGGTTTTCCAAACTATACTAGTCCCATCTGTTTTCATTAGGTTCATGTGCCTCTAAATGTTTCCCATTCATACGTTTGTCCAAATGAGTTTTAAATGTTGTAGCTGTCCTTGCATCTCCCACTCTTCCTCTGGAAGCGTATTCCATACCCACACCGACCTCTGTGTAAAAACGTTGACCCTTCATCCCTTTTAAATCTACCCTCTTTCACCTTAAACCCATTCCCTCTATGTTTGGATTCCCCTACCCTTTGGAAAAGATCTTGGCTATTCACCCTATCCAGACCTCTCAAGATTTTATAAGTTTCTATAATGTCACCCCTCAATATCCTACACTCCATCTGATACTAACTTCAAGAACAAGCGTTTAAAGATAAGCACTGCAAAATTAAACAATATTAAAAATGGCAGGTAACCAACACGCGGCCCAAAAGTCAAACTGTGATTTGTTTTTCCTCCATGTTACAATACTAAGCCAGCATGAAACGTTTACTAGTGCCAATAAGAAGTCAAGCACCTGAATTCCTTTATCTAAAGTGGGTGATGATCAGGACAGTGAAAACTTATCTGTGGCCAGATGTATATTCCACATGGTCAACATTCTCCCTCCTGGCCTCCGTATAACGTTATGTGGTTGTATCTTTTTTATCTTACATTCAATAGAGAGAACCCCTTTCCCCCATTCACACCTTAAATTCGACCCGTTATACAGAATCTTTCCTTTCACCACTGCTAAAAGCCCGTTTTTCTTTTGCCACACCCTAATTTCCCTGCAACCCATCCTCTACATCTGGCAAGGGACTAAAAGACCATTTTGCAATTGTATTCAGTTTTGAAGAATTGTCACACTGGACTGGAAACGCTAACCCTGTTTCTCTTTCTCTGCAGATGTTGACAGACCTTCTGAGTTTCTCCAGAAATGAATAGGCGCAGATCAATTTTTCAATTAAATAAATAATTATGGATACTGGAAATAAAAATAAAAAGCCTTTTTAGAAGGTTCACTGGACCTGAAAGTTTAACTCTGCATTCACTCCAAAACATTCTTCAACATCTTTCGCAATTGCTTCAGCAATTTCTGTTTTTGAACAATTTCCAACGACATATTGTCAAAGATGCCCAAACATCCTGTCCAACATGGAGCGTTGTACACTGGGAAATGAACATTAACGGATGGTGACAGGTTCCTTGACTCTGAAACTGCATAAGGCTGGCATCACTGACACTGCAGAGCTCTGATTCATGGTCAAGGGAAACAAAAACAGAAGGAAACACATTCACTTCAAATACAGAAGATGGCATTACTGAAAGGAAAAGATTCAGATTATGACCCTAAATGGATATTGTTTATGTAACAAATTGGAGGCGTGACACCAAGGAAAGACTTCCAGCAGAAAGAGAATATGAAAATGGAAGTATTTCCGCATCAGAAACCAGAGTAGGTCACTGAGAACAGGGCTGATGGGTGAATGGGTCTCGGTGTGAACTGGGGGGCATTCAGTAGAATTGAATTGTAGATATTGCAGCTAAATCTTGGTTATCATCTGATGCTGTAGATTTCAATGACAATCTGTAACTTTTCCCCCAGGATAGTCCATCCATCTACCATTTCCATCAAGCCGATCCATGGGCCAGTGACGAGTGTGGGTGAACATGGTCGAGTCGGAATCACGTGCACCTAAACCTGATGACAATCTATTAAAGCTTGACTGGTTTAACTACGAACAGCAGGACTAACATCTGATACATCTGAGAGAGATGATCCCAAGACTAACAAATCAGATATAAGCTCTGTCGTCCTGTCAAATCCATGCATAAAAGTCGATGGACCATTAAACAACTTACTGGAGGAGAGGACTCCACAAATATCCCCATCCCAAATAATGGAACAGCCCTGTGCATCCATGTAAAAGATGCAGTATCTGCACCATCCTCAGCCAGAAGTGTTGAGTCGATTACCCACCGTTTTCCTTCCAGTCCATCATCAGCAATCATTTTGCTTGCTTTTCCTTTCTCTCTCTCTCTCTCTCTCTCTTGCTGGACATCATCCACTCAACACAAACCTCCCGCTCACCCTTCCAACCATCCCTGATATAATAATATTATTTCTCAGTTGTATTCAGTTTTGATAGGTTCACTGAACTCGAAACGCTATTTGTGTTTCTTCTGACAGACTGCCATACCTGCTGAGATTCTCCAACATTCTTTCAAACGGTGGAGAATTTTATTTCAGATCGCCAGCATCCGCATTTCCTTGGTTATTTCACCTTTAATGTTGTTGTTTCGCGGGATTCCAGCATCTCTGCCAAGGGCAGCATTTGTTGTCCATCCTAACTGCCCTTGACCACGCAGCCGTTTGTCAAGGCAATATAGCGGCAACCATATTGTTGTGGATCTGAGGTAACACTTAGTTCAGACAGGACAAACATGTTAGGTTTCTTTACCAAAGGTTATTAATAAACGAAGAAAAGAAATCCTGATGGTTTATCGTTGCCATGAGTGAAATTAGGTTTCATTACAATTTTTGTCACTGGAATTTAAATTTAGTCATCGACTGTGATAGGATTTCAGACAATGGTCTTAGAATCATAACCCGTGCCTCTGAATTACACAGTCAGTGACATTATTACTCTGTTTAAGATTCCCTGTTGTGAAGTAACTGTAGAGACAGGAACAAGTTTGTGGTCAAAATATTTGTAACTGGAAGAGAGGTCAGAAGAGAACTGGAGTCATAAAATCTGTTGTTAACGAAGGGGTAGGTGATGGCAAAGTCAGCAACAGAACTCAGGCAGAGCTGGAGATTTGGGATATTATATAGGTGGGTGTCGGCAGGTTTGATCACAGAGAGAATATGGAGACAGAAAATAGTTCACGGGTAAAAAGGGACTCAAGTTTCCTAACAGTCTTGTTCCTTCTCAGATGTTTATGAGTAAGTAGTTTGGAAATGCATGAGAGGAATTGGCGTTTGTGACTGAAATTTTATGTATTTGTTAAATATAATCAACCAGAATAGCAATAGCATTCAGAATCATTTATAGAATCGACAGAGATAGACTTACCAGGAACACCAATAATAGCGGGGATGGGGTAGTACCCTGCTTGAATACTCATCAGTACGGCTTGTGTCCACAAATCTAATCGTGGCCAATCCTGAGAAAGCCAATAAAGACCCCGGGATAAACTCCTGTCCACTGTTGTAACATTCCATTCTAATGTTCCCAGATTCTGATCCATTGTTAGAAAATTCCAGTCTAATGTTCTCAGATTCTGATCCATTGTTGGAACATTCCAGCCTAATATTCTCATATTCAAATCCATTGTTGGAACATTCTAATGTTCTCAGATTCTGGTTTCTCTCTCTTTCTCTATAGCTGCTGATCCCAATCTTGTTGAGGTTGACTCTGCGCCGAATACTATGGCATTATAAGTTGAAAGAAGTCCCTAATTATGGAAGAGGGAAAGCCTCCAGTGACACAGTTAGGTCCAGTTAGACTGATATTAATCACTGAGGATGTTGGATTCCTTGGATGCTGCCTGACCTGCTGCGCTTTTCCAGCAGCACGTTTTCAGCTGCTATTAATCACAGTCACAGAACAAACAGCTCCAGTTAACCCATTTCACGGCAACTCTGATATATCACAATAATTGGTGTGGGTGGGATTTTGATACCGATGATTATTGGTCTAATGGCATAGAGGTGGGGGAGCGAGATAAATCTTTCTCTTCACAAGCTCAATGATTCTGCTGTGTTTTGGCAGTGTAGGAATTGCTGGGCTCCCGAGGCCGTTTGTGTCTGATCACCAGGCCTGCTGCATCTTTTCATTTTATTTATTTATGTTTAACTTTGACTTTTGTCTGTCCAGCATTTAACGCTGAGGTGGGTTTAGGCATTTTTGAGAGACACCTACAGGGCCATAGACGATGTAGATACCATATTGGAGCAGTTACTGTATAGCTATTAAGTAAACTATTATTCTGCTAAGTTTTCCAACAGAATTAAGTTATTGCAAGTTCCTCTTCCTTTTGTTGTCTTTTTTCGACAGTATTCGAATAAATAGTGTTTTGCTTAATGTCGAATATTTTTACCAAGTCAATTCTATCTGAAACACATCACCTCACATTTCCAGTGAAATGGGCCGAGCTGGAGGAGTGATAATCATGTAAGGAATTATATCGGATACTGAATCCACCTCTCCGATCCAGCCCGGATACGTATTAGCCCTGATGTCACCCACTCAGCATGAAGCACTGCGTAGACCACGCTGGTGTACTGCTCAGCAATCCGTCCAGGATCTAACACTGTTTAGAACTCACCAGCTCACGACTTATCTGTCCAACAGGCACTGATCTATAAACTTGGACTAGATAATCTTTTCAGCACAGGGCGCTGTGCAGAACAAACAAAGGCGTTGTTCTATACACACGGACTGGATATCTGTGTAGCATGGAGAGCTGTGCAGTGAATAGCAGTGAATTTACCTAATAATGTGGAGCAGTTGTCTTCCAAGCAGACACAGCTATGTATACCAATCACTGCATTGTGGCGTAACACTGTGTGAGATCACTGCCCAGCACGGGGGAACTTGCAGCTCATGCTGCAAATGAGAGGATGTGCAGCTTCCTCCATTTACAGCTCCATATCTACATTGTGGCATGACACAGGGGTGCCAGAGAGAGATGGCGGGGGCATCAGTTTAAATACAACAAATCGGAGGAGCTTGGTTAAAAGAGAGGGGGAGATTGAGAGAGAATTTCACAGAAGGATCTGATGGTAGGTTTAAAAGTTGTGGAATAAGAACATTTCGATAGTATCTTGCAATATAGGTCACTGTTTCCAGGAATGATGGGTGAGCAGGATATTGGTGTAAGTTAAGATGATGGAGAGTTTTGGATAAGCATTTGTCCTGCAGTGTTGTAACTGGGAGTAGGATCAGCAGAGTCTTCGACTCATTGGGCTGAATCGAACAATAATTTGTCTCAGTGCCATTTTCACTGAGTGTGACAGAAGGAATGTCTGCACGAGGCAGAGCTAGTAACCTAGTGTTATCTTATCAAACTCACCTCATTACCTACCCACCCACCCCATGGTGTCCCTCTCATTCAATACCAGCCCGATTTCCCAGACATCATGGCTGGAGTTACACACCATCGCTCGAGTACCCCTGGATATTCAGTGATCCCTGCCACTGCTGCCATCGTTAAAAGGCCAATGGGCACACGGTTGAGTTTTCTCAGTTTGGAGCTGCCCTGCACAGTTTACCCTGAGCATGGCAGATTGGGAAATTACACCACAGATTGTCGAAAGGGGCAAGGAATTCCTGGTGAATTGTCTAGTATAAAGCGGACCATTCTCTTCCCAGAGGGAGCCGCATCACCAGACTCATCAAACATGATCTGAGCACACCACTCAGCTGAGTGCAGTATCTGCGGTCCAAAGAAAAGTCCAGCAATACAGTAAAAGCATCAATAACCTTCTCTGCTCTGTCAGGATAAGGGTCACCATATTCTCTCTACTCTCTCACACTCACTGTATATCTGTTAGCGCCTTACCCAGAATAAGCCTCCAGCACTCTCACCACTGCAATGCAGCACCTTCTCTCTCCCTCTCTCTCACCTACGCAATACCCCCACATGGTTATAAAATGTTCTTATGAGTGCTGTTTTTAGAATTCTCTGGATGATATCATTTGTACAATGTTCCAGATAATTTACAAAATAATTCAACTTTAGCAAAATTTTCATCCTCCAGTATGTAATGCATCAGAGGAAGGAGCAGAGATTTACTTGTTTCAAAATCACTCAGGATGAAAGTGCCTCATGAGGCCATTAAGCCTCTCAAATATGCTCCATAATTCAGACAAAGGGAACACCTAAACACTTGAAGACTCACTTTCTTCTTGAAGACAGGCGCCACTTTGGAGTTTCGCCAGTTTCACTGGAACACGCCTGTAATCCCGAGAGTTATGGAATATTTCACACAGTGCCACCAGTCACTCTGTAACCACTTCTTTTAAAGCAAGCTATGAATTGCTGATGAGTTGTTTACCCTTGGACTTTTCTGTTTGAGAAAGGCCTTGTTTGTTTTGTGAGAGACTATGCAAAACGTTCATCTGACTACAATTTTTATTTATAATGTTGAACCTATTTGTGCCTACCCTGTGAGGAACGATGTAAAATACTGTTTTAAATTCTCTGCCTGTTCCCTGAAACCACTTCCCCAGTCACATCCTCCCGATGTCCCACATATTCTCTCCTGCCTTTCTTCCAAGGGTCACAGATAGATCATGAACTTTTTTTATTTGATATGGGAAAACTCTTACGGTTAGTTTCTTTTCATATATCATGCCAGTTTTGGAATATTTTTCTTTGTATTTTGTTTTATACAATCTGCTTCTGGTTCCAGAAGTAAACTTCCCAAATGTGGCCACACCAGAGAGCCCCACTCTGAATTCTTCAGTTTGTGATTGATTAGCAAACTTCACAGTCTTTGTGCATCATGGGTGGTTCATCTTCACATCTTCATATCATCTTCTTTTTGACCAGAGTCTATCATTACTGAGCGTTATTAAGCAGTATCTGCTTAAATGATTCCCCCACCCCCAAACCCACACACACACACACATCTGCTGACCTTCACCTATGTCTGTTTTCACACTCCGTATTTGACCAGATATATGACATAAATCTGCATTTGAAATACCTGGCTCTTTTCAATCATTGAGGGGGAACCTACGTATGTGGCTGAACATATGATCAGCTGAGGGTGTCTCCATTCTCCCAGTTTCCCTGCCTGTGTAATTTCAGTGAGATGATGCCGCATTCCTTTGGGAAGCTTCATACATGTTATCCTTTTCATTCAACGAGAAAACCCTTCACTCTGATGGACTGAGCTTTCAGCTGTGTCTGTCCCGTCTCCCTCATTTCTGCCCTCACTCCGTCCCCTCCTCCCCAGAACAATGATAGATCTACCTTGTCCTCACTTCCTACTGCACTAGGATCTACATTCACTGAATCATCCTCCACCGCTTCCACCACCTCCAGCAGGACAGCACCATCAAACACGTCTTCCCCTCCCGTCCACTGTCAGTATTCCACAGGGACCACTCCTTCTGTGGCACCCTCCATCATCCCGTACACTTCCCCACACCTCCATGACACCTTCCCATGTAAATGCAGAAGCTGCAACATTTGCCCATTCACCTCTTCCCTCCTCACTGTCCAAGGCCCTAAACACACCTTCCAGGTAAAGCAACATTTCACTTGCACACTTTCAGTCCAGTCTCCTATCATTGATGCTCACAATGCAGTCTCTTTTACACTAGTGAGCCAAAGCGAAACTGTTTTGAGGAACATCTCCACTCTTTCTGTATAAATGATCCTGGCCTTCTGATTGCTCCCCATTTCAATAACCTACATTGCTCTCATGATTATGAGAATGCTTTGAGGAGTTAATGTTGGGTTGGACCAGAGAGTGTTACCTATCTGAACTTCCAAAAGGCCTCTGAATTGGTACTGCACAGGAAGCTGCAGAGTAAGATAAGGACCCATGGAGTCAGAGGCCAGATACTACGATTGATAAAAGGTTGGTTCTCTGGCAGGATGCAGAGTGAGAATAAAATTGTCCCTCTCAGGACGGCAGCCGGTGCCTACCAGTGTTTCACACGAGCCAATGTTGGGACCACAACATTTCACTTTGTAGGTTAATGATCTGAGTGGGGGGGGGGGGGGGGGGTGGGGGCAGAAGGCATTCTGGCTACATTTACAGATAATGCAAAGATAGGTGGAGGGGCATGTAGTATTGAGGAGGCAGGGAGCCTGCAGAAAGATTTCGATAGTTTAGGAGAGTGGGAAAAGGAGTAGCAGATGGAATACAATGTGGGAGAGTGTGAGGTCATGCACTTTGGTATGAAGAATACAGGCATGGACTATTTACTAAATGGGAAAAAAATCAGAAATCTGAGTAACAAAGGGACTTGGATTCCAAGCCCAGGATTCGCCTTAGATAAACTTGCAGGTTGAGTCAGTTAAGAAGGCAGATACAAAGTTGTCATTCATCTCGAGAGGAGTAGGATATACTGGTGGGGATTCTGAGGCTTTCTAAGGCTCTGGTCAGACCACATTTCCAGTATTTTGTGCCTCATACCTCAGGAAGGATGTATTAGCCTTGGTGTGTGTCAAGAGAAGTTTCACCAGAAATGAAAAGCTTATCACATGAGGAACGTTGGAGGACCCTCGGTTTATACTCGATGGAGATTAGAAGGATGAGGGGGGATTCAATTGAAACTTACAGAATACTGAATGACCTGGATACAGACAAAATTAGGAGGACGTTTGCAATGGCAGGAGGGCGCAGGCTTAAAGCAAAAGGAAAATCCATTAGAATGAAGATAAGATGAAACGTCTTTAGCCAGAGAGTGGTGAAATTGTGGAATTCCTTACCACAGAAGGCTGTGGAAACCAGATCATTTGGCACAAACGATATTGCCAGGAAAGGGACTGAGGATCTGAAAAGTGACCTCAGAGAGTTAGTTTGGAAGCTGAAGAGCAGGACGAGTAGAGTAGTGATCTCAGGTTTGCTACCAGTGCCACGAGCTAGTGAGATGAGGATGACTCAGCGAATGCAGCTTTACATGTGACTGCGAGGTTGGTGCAGGAGGGAGTGCTTCAGATACCTAGACCATCGAGATACATTCTGGGTAAGGTGGGACCAGTAAGTGAAGGACGGGTTGCACCTGAACTGGAGGGGCACAAATGGCCTGTTTGGGAGGTTTGCTTGTGTGATTCTGGCGAGTTTAATCTAGTTTGGCAGGGGGTTAGGAATAAGACCACATGCCTGAGACGGGGTTAGTTGCAGACGGGACAGTGAGAGGGTATATTGAACCTATCAGGAAGGTTTCTCACGCGATGAAACAAAGGGATCAGTTAAAGTGCGTCTGCTTTAATGCAAGGAATGTCCGAAATAAGAGTCTGAAATTAGAGCATGGATCAGTACTTGGGGCTACGATGTCATGGCCATAACGGAGACGTAGGTTTCACAGGGACAGGGATGGTTGCTTGATGTTCCAGGGTTTAGAACGTTTAAAAATCTTTAGGGGCGGCACGGTCGGCGCAGTGGTTAGTACTGCTGCCTCACAGCGCCAGAAAACCGGGTTCAATTCCCACCTCAGGGAACTGTCTGTGTGGAGTTTGCCATTTTCCCCGTGGGTTTCCTCTGGGTGCTCCTGTTGCCTCCCATAATTCAAAAATGTGCAGATTGGGTGAAGATGTAGTGTTAGAAGAAGGGGTAAATGCAGAGGAATTGTTCTGATTGGGTTGCTCTATGGAGGGTTGGTGTGGACTTGTTGGGCTGAAGGCCTGTTTCCACACTATAAGTAATCTAAACTAAAAAAGAACAGGGTGGGTGGAAAATGAGGAGAGGGTGTAACATTGCTTATCAGAGAGTGCGTCACAGCTACAGAAATGAAGGTTGTTGAGGAAGATTTGTCTACTCAGTCAGTATGGGTGGAAGTTAGGAACAGCAAGGGAACAGTCACCGCATTTGTGGGTTTCCTATAGACCACGTAATAGCAGTGGAGAGATAGAAGATCTCATAGGCGGGCAGATTCTGGAAAAATGCAATAGTAGCAGGATTATTGTTATGGGTGATTTCAACTTTTCCAACATCAACTGGAACCTCCTAAGGTGCAGATTGTGTGGATGAAGCCGTTTTTGTCAGGTGTGTTCAAGAGGGTTTACTTGCTCAGTATGTAGACAGACCGACGTGGGGAGAGGCTATTTTGGATTTGGTGCTCGGCAACGAGCCAGAACAGGTGTCAGAACTCACGGTGGAAGAGCACTTTGGTGAAAGTGATCACAAATGCCTCACATGTAGCATAGTCTGGGAGAGTGAAAGGAGCAATTTCCGAGGGAAGATATTTAATTAGGGCAAAGTAAATTATGATGCTGTCAGACAGGAGTTGGGAAGTATAGACTGGGAGCAATTGTTCCACAGAAAGGGCACAGCAGAGATGTGGAGACTGTTTAAGGAGCAGTTGTTGCGAGTGATACATAAATGTGTTCCTCTGAAACAGGTAAGAAAGGGTAAGATTAAGGAACCTTGGATGACGAGAACAGAGGAACGTCTCGTCAAAAGGAAGCAGGCAGCTTACGTAAGATGGGGGAAGCAAGGATCTAGCACAGCTTTAGAGGATTACAGGCTCGCTAGAAAGGAGCTCATAAATGGACTAAGGCGAGCCATGGTGGGGCCCGAAAAAGGCTTGGCAAGAAGGATTAGGGAGAATCTAAAGGCATTTTTCTCATACATGAGGAATAAGAGAATAATCAGCGAGTAGGTAGGGCCGATCAGGGATAGTGTAGAGAACGTATGCGTGGAGTCTGAGCAGATCGGGGAAGCCTGAAATGAGTTTTTTGCTTCGATTTTCACCAAGCAAAGGGAACTTGTTGTAAATGAAAACTTAGAGGAGCTGGGCCAGATCAGTCTTGACCAGGTCAAGATTGATGAAGTTGATGTGCTAGCAATTTTGGAAAACTTTAAGATGGATACGTCCCCAGGACCAGACTTATCCTAGACTGCTCCAGGAAGCGAGAAAGGCGGTTGCTAAGCTGGTGGTGAGGATATTTGCCTCCTCATTCCCCACAGGAGTCGTACAGGAGGATTGGAAGGACGCGAATGTTGTTCCTTATTTCAAGAAGGGTAATAGGGAAATCCCTGGCAATTAGAGACCTGTCAGTCTTACGTCTGTGGTCAGCAACGTTTGGAAAAAATACTGAATGATTTGATTGATGACTATTTGGCAAAGCATTGTGTGATTAAATCTGTCAGCATGGCTTTGTGAGGGACCGGTCTTTCCTCACAAATCTTATTGATTTCTTTGAGGAGGTGTCAAGACAGGTCGACGACCGTCGAGCAGTGGACGTGGTGTATGTGAACTTCAGCAAGGCATTTGATAGGGTTCCCCATGGAAGGCTCATTCATAAAGTCAGGAAGTATGGGATACAGGGAGATTTGGCTATCTGGATTCAGAATTGACTGGCTGGCAGAGGCAGACAGTGGTTGAAGATGGAAAGTATTCTGCTTGGAGGACAGTGTTGAGAGGAATCCCACAGGGCTATGTCCTTGGGCCTCTGCTCTTTGTAGTTTTTATAAATGACTTGGATGATGTGGTTGTGGGGTGGCTTAGTAAATTTGCGAATGACACAAAGATTGGAGGTGTCGTCGAGAGTATAGAGGGTGACTGTAGGCTGCAGCGTGACATAGACAGGATGCAGAGCTGGGCTGAGAAATGGCAGAGGAGTTCAACCTGGGTAAATTAGAAGTGATGCATTTTGGAAGGTCAAATTCGAATCCTGAATATAGCATTAAATACATGATTCTTGGCAGTGTGGAGGAACAGAGGGATCTGTGTGCGCAAGAGCATAGATCCCTCAAATTTGCCACCCAAGTGGATAGGGTGTCAAGAAAGCATATGGTGTTTAAGCTTTCATTAACAGAGGGATAGAGTTTAAGAGCCGTGAGGTTTTGCTGCAGTTCTACATGTCCCTGGTGAGACCACACTTGGAATATCATGTTCACTTGTGGACCCCATACTATAGTAAAGATACAGCGGCTTTGGAGAGGGTGCAAAGAAGGTTTACCAGGATGCTGCCTGTACCGAGGGCTTGCCTTATGAAGAAAGATTGAACAAGCTTTAACCTTTCTCTCTGGAGACAAGGAGGAGACAGGAGATCTGATCTGTGCAAAATAATGAGAGGAATAGAGAGAGTCAATACCCAGAGACTTTTCCCCAGGGTAGGATTGACTAGTACGGGAAGTCATAGTTTGAAGATATGATGAGGAAGGTAAAAAGGAGACGTCAGAGGTAGGTTCTTTATGCAGAGAGTTATGAAAGCATGGAATGCATTGCCAGCTCTGTTGGTGGAAGCAGAGTCATTGGGGACGTTTAAGCGACTGATGAACATGCACATGGATAGCAGTGAGTTAAGGGGTGCGTAGGTTAAATTACTACATTTTACATTAGGATTAAATCTCGGGACAACATCGTGGCCCAAAGGGCCTGTTCTATGCTGTACTGTTCTATGTTCTATGTTCCATGTTCTATTTAGCATACTTAAAACAAACTCAAATAAGATCTTGCTTGACAAAGGGATCAAAAATAACTGACAGGAAGAGGGAAATGGAGTTGAAAATCTATCATTCGTGTTCGAATGGCGGAGCAGACTTGATGGTCCGAATGGTTTCATTTCTACTCGTATAGAGTTGTGGCCTTATAATATTTCGGTCCTGGATGGCACGGTGTCTCAGTGGTTTGCACTGGTGCCTCATAGCATCAAGGAACTGGTTTCGATTTGCTCTTGGTGTTCTAGTTTCCTGTCACAGTTCAAAGTTGTGCAGGTTAGGTGAACTGCCAATGCTGAATTACCGATTGTGTTCAGGGATGTTGATATTAGGTGCAATAGTCAAGGGTCTATGCACAGTATTAGGGTAGAGAATGGGATTGGTTTGCATACTCTTTGGAGGGTCAGTATAAACCTGTTGGACTGAAGGGCCTGTTTCCACACTGTAGTGAATCTAAGAAAATGCAGGTTGCTGCAATGTTCCAATGAAGTGCAACCCAAGCTCGAGTAACGCCTCACTTTACACTTTGGTGCGTTACAGTCTGTAGGAGTTAATATTCAATTCCATGAATTCACAGCCTGAACCCACTATGGCTGTTCTCTATTTTCCGTACACTCTCCCTCCTGGGCTCCCTAAGTTAGTGTCTTGTTTGTTCCATTCAACAGAGAAAACCAATTTCTAATATTTACACATTTATTTACACCCATTATATATCTGTGTCTCTTTCACCATAGTTTAAAGCCCGTTTGTCTTTCACACTGGGCCTCCAAACACTCTTTCCCACCTCTACCAATATACTAAAACGCTCACTTTTCAATCCTTTACATGTCTGAAGAAGATTTGCACTGGACTTGAAACATTAACATTGTTTCTATGTCTCTGAGATGTTCCAGACCCCTGAGTTCCTTCAAAAATGAAAAGTTACAGAATACATTTTCAATATAGCAAAGATCATTGGATACAGGAAATCTGAAACAAAAACAAAAATTGTTGGACTTACTGGATGCTTTGAGGAACAGTCACAGAACACGAAAGATTAACTCTGCTTTCACTCCACAGATGCTGTCAGACTTGTCAGTGTCTTCAGCAATTTCTGGTTTTGAACAAGATTCAAACATGTGTATCAAAGCTGCTCACACGCCCTGTCCAACATGGAGCACCATACACCGGGAAGTGAATGATAATGCAAGGTATACAAATTAATTTGCTCTGAAACCACATCAGGCTGTCATCACCAACACTACAGAGCTCTTAATCATGGTCAAACAGGGAAACACAGTCGCTTTCAACAGAAGATGGCATTACCGGAGGGGAAGAGATTCAGGTGAAAACGTTAAATGCTTTTGAGGAATGCGACAAATTGGAGGCATGGCATCATGAAGATACCCAATCAGGACGAGAATTTTTAAAAAAGAAAATTTTCACACATCAGAAAGCGGGATAGGGCACTGTGTACGGGGGAGAAGGGTGACCGGGACCCCGTGCGAATGAGGGCAGGCATCAGAATTGTATTGCAGATATTGCAGCTCAAACTGGGCATTCATGTGATGTTGTAAATCACAGCAGCTGTAGTAGCAGCAGCAGCAGTAGAATTATATTCAACCACAATATAATCTCTCAGTCTACCATTACCATGAAGACGATCTCCGCTTCAGTGATGAGTGTGGGTGAAAATGCCACGGTCAGAACCGTCTGTACCTAAACCTGATGACAACCCATTCAAGCTACCGCACTTACTGCTTGCATTAATAAACATCAGAACTAACATCTGGTAGAGAGGGCGCCATGATCCCAAGACTGTGACCACTTCTTTTAAAACCAGCTGTGAATTACTGCTGACCTGTCTACTCTTACTCTTACCTGTTAGGAAAATCCATGTTCCTTTTGTTAGAGAAGGTTCAAGAACTTCCCTCATATTACCATTTTGTTTACATCATTGAAAAACTTACTGTACCTTCCACTGTGAGGAATGATGCAAAACATGGGTGTAAATTATCTGTCTGCTCCTTGTAGCCAATGCTTCAGTTGCATCCTCCAATTATCCTCAGTATCCTTTCCTAATTAATTACACCTAAGATAACACTCATCTTGAACTTTTTTTATATGCTCGGAAAAGTTCTTGCTGCTTGTTTTTGTATTTCTTGCCAATTTACAACATCATGTCTTTTCTCCCCTTTTCCTCGCTTTCTAGATTCATACAGTCATATCGCGCACAAACAGACCCTTTGGTCCAACTTGTCCATGCTGGCCAGGTTTTCCAAACTAAACTAGTCTCATCTGATTGCATTTGGTCCATATGCCTCTAAACTTTTCCCATACATATGTTTGTCCTACTGAGTTTTAAATGTTGTTGCTGAACTTGCATCTCCCATTCTTCCTCTGACAGCTCATGCCATATACACACATCACCCTCTGTGTGAAAACATTGACCCTTCGTCCATTTCAAATCTTCCCTCTTTTATCTTAAACCCATGCCTTCTATGGTTGAACTCCCCCGTCCCCGGAAAAAGACCTTGGCTATTCACTCTATTCATGCCTCTCATGATTTTATAAACCTCTACAATGTCACCCCTCAACCTCCTGCACGTTATCTGACACTAACTTTATGAACAAGCATTTACAGATAAAGCACTGCAAATTTGAAACAGTATTCAAATGACAGGTAAATAACATTCAGCCCAAGCTTCATACTGTGATTTGTTTTTTCTCCATGTTATAATACTAAGGCAGCAGGAAACTGTTACGAGTACCAATAAGTGGTCAAACACCTGAATTACTTTGTGCAAATGGGGTGATGATCTCTACAGTGAAAGCGAATCACAGGCCTGAACCATATAAGAAGGGGACTTCTTGTACCACACGGTCAGCGTGCAGTTGCCTTTAGCAGAGTGAGATGAAGGCTGATTATACCTTTTGAAATTTGGATTGCAGTGTGAATTCAGTGCAAAGGGGGATAGGTGTTTTCAATAAGGTTGACTCAAAGAAATAAACTTTCCAGAGTGAGATGTGTGGGAGGTGGAAAACAGCATGAATGGAGAGGCCGAGCCACACTGAAACCAAAGGCAAAGTGGCAGCACTAAACGCAGCTTGATGCTACTGCAGAGTAGGTAGACTTGATTAGAGTTTCAGGTGAAGTGGGGAGGGACCATAATGTAAGAGAATGTACTCTGTAATTTGAGAGGGAGAACCTGGAATCACCAAGGGGACACGAGCAGGGAAGAGGATGGAGCAGCAATGACAGTAGTTTCTGTGTGGAATTCAGGAAGCACAGCTGAAATTCATGCCAAGCATCTGCTTCTGGTCCCTGCAATAAACATCCTAAATCTGGCCCTCCACTAATGCTCATCAGTTATACCCTTGAGAGCCTTTGTCAACCATGGGTGGTTCATCTTCTTATCGAGTTCTTCTTTTTGAACAGAAACAAAAATTACTGAGCGGTTTGGGATAACTGTTTGAATTTCTGCTCACGTATACTCACTGTCTTCCTCTGGGTATGTTTTCACATTCCGCTTCAGACCAGACGTGAGGCAGAAATCCTCAATTTAGATGTCTGGTTCTTTTCAATCATTCAGGGGGATCTTCTGACTGTGGCTGAACACAAGATCAGCGGAGGCTGACTCCATTCTCCAAGTTTCTACATCTCTGTTGTTTCTGTTTGACGATGCCACATTCCTGTGAGCTGCGTCTAATGTGACCTCCTTTTCCATCAAACCAGAAATCCCCGAACTCGGGTGGACAGGGCCTTCAGCTATGACTGTCCCATCTTCCACGGTGTTGCCCTCAATACGTCCCCTCCACCCCAGAACAATGATAGATTCCTCCTTGTCCACACTTCCTCCTGCACTAGAATCCACATTCACATATTCATCTTACGCCATTTCCACCGTCTCCAGCAGGACAGCATCATCAAACACATCTTCCCCTCCCGCCTACTGTCAGTATTTCACAGTGACCGTTCCCTCTGTGTCACCGTCCATCACCCCGAACGTTTCCCCACTCCCCCATCGCACCATCCGATGCAATTACAGAAGCTGCAACACTTGTCCATTCATCTCTTCCTTCCTCAATGTCCAAGGCCCAAAACATAGCTTCCAGGTGAAGCAGCATTTCACCTGTAACCTTTCAATCTGATCTCCCGTCATTGCTACTCATAATGCAGTCTCTTAATATTGGCGAGACCAAACAGAGACTGCTTTGAGGAATGTAGGGGGTAGTGTAATTTTTAAACGGTTAGCTGCCTTTTAGTCTTTTCTACCTCATAGTGAACACAAGCAGACACTCGAAACTGTTGCCGGACCTCCCCCACGTTTATATGAATGAAACAGTTGTAACAGCTTTCCTCAATAGTTGAGAGGCCGCCCTTAACCACAGTTGTACAACATCATCCATATAAGGGAAGAATGGGAAGCTCAAACACTGATTGGCCAAGTGAATGATAAAATAATCCCAGGCACCAGAACCCAAATAAGGAAAACTGTGGGGAATCCTAGCACTCGTTGGTCAAGGCAGCAGTAGTAAACCCAGCCCACATATACATGTATATAATGTGTGGAGATTACTATGCTTGTGTGTGTGTACCTTTGGGAACAGCACCCGACTTTGCAAAGTTGAATGAAAAAGTTTTGGACTGACTCCTCCGTGTCTTTGTTCCTGGGAAGGGAAATGAAAAGTGCCGTAGATGGGGCTGGATAGCCACTTATCTCGCACAATTGGGGGCTCCTCCGGGATGAAATAATTATTGCCGGGGGGAGCAGTCTCTTCGGCTCACGGATCAAGCCTGATTACAACAAAGACGCGTCTAGTATATATTTATACTTCTCACTGATCGGCTTGGTCCGTTGGCCGTCGGCCAAGAGACGATGTGACCCGGCTCATTTAAAAATAATTTTGAATCCTGGAAAAGGAACACACGGACGAGTGCTGGGACGACCGGTTAGTGACTATACACGGGGGTACACACATTTAAAAAGGCCAGACAACTCCGTGCACGGATCAAGGTAAGAGATTCTTTTGTTCTTCCTTGTTGGCCGCGTGGTTTTGACGGTCATCTGTGAAAACGCTTTGGGCGTTTAAGACCAGGACTGAAGATAAACCACGGGAAATTGTGGTTTTGACGGTCATCTGTGAAAACGCTTTGGGCGTTTAAGACCAGGACCGAAGATAAACCATGGGAAATCAGACTTCTAAGGAAAAGTCAGGGAAGACTGCAAATGGGAAAGAAATACCCCCCGATAGTCCATTAGGTTGGAAGTTAAGTCTATGGACGGACAGTAGTAGAACGAAGGACTTAAAGAAAGAGACCATGATAAAATATTGTTGTTTTATATGGACCAAAGAACCTATCCGCGCCCCCTCAGTAGTTTGGCCCGAGTATGGGTCTGATGAAGACTGGGTGTGTCAAATCCTAAATGTATATGATTAACAGAAAACAACCGTTTGACCCAGAGGAGAGCAAATATGCCGCTGCCTTGTTGGCGGGAGACGGCGAGAGTCCCACGCGTCTCTATCCTCTGATTCCCCAAACAGACTCGAGGAAGCCCCAGAAGTCTTGGGACATCCTCACCGACGGTTTGCCACCGTCTTCCCCGCCCCCGTATATACCACCCGCGCACGACCAGGCGTACAGCGCGGACCTCCCTCCTGCGACGGATAATTCCGAGTCCCAGCAGGCTACGACCAGTGAGGAAGGGACTGCTGGGGGGGGGTACAGGAGGGGGCACAGAACTCACCCAAGGCACTAGGAAATCAGTCCGACTCGAGATGCGGAGAGGTCGAGAAGAGGGATTGAGAGCTGGGAGGAGTGACAATATTGAACAGCTGAACCCCTTACGAGAGGTGCCGTTTGGGAACGAACGGACCGGGTTCGTAGTACAACCTTTAAATTCTGGGGATATCCGGCAACTCCGTAATGAACTACCCCATCTACTGGACGACCCCGTCAGTGTGGGAATACAACTGGACCAATTTCTGGGGCCCAGTATATTCACATGGGCTGAACTGCAGGCCATGATGAGAATACTATTTAATTACGATGAAATTGTTATGATCCGGAATAGTGCAATCGCCATTTGGGATAGGGAGCATCAGGACGGCCCTCAGCGTGGAGAGCAGAAGTACCCCTTAGAGGACCCCCGGTGGGATCATAACGACGCGGGGGGAAGGGCCAATATGACAGACCTCAGAAGCAATATAATCAGGGGGATCCAAACCTGCGTGCCCAAACAGCGGAATTTAGCAAAAGCATTTGAAGTTGGACAGAAAAAGGATGAATCCCCGAGTGAGTTTCTAGACCGTTTGCGGGAGTCCATGCGAAAGTATTCAGGTTTAGACCCCGATGGGGAAATAGGCAAGAGCATGCTTAAGGTGCACTTTGTGACTAAGTCATGGCCTGACATTCAGAAGAAATTACAGAAAGTGGAGGATTGGGCTGAAAAGGATGTTGCAGAATTATTACGGGAAGCACAGAAGGTGTACGTTCAGAGGGATGTAATAAGGGAGAAACATAAGACAAAAATGATGGTGCCAGCCGTACAGGAAGCTTGTAAGTCCACCGGAATGGGGGAGGGAGATTATGGGGTGGAAAGAGGAACGTCGAGGAAAAGTTGGAGAGGGAGAGAAGCGAGACGGGGCAGAAGTGAGAGAGGAAGAATTAGCCGTTACCATGTCATACCTTAGTGAGTCCCGATTGACAGAGATAGACCCTAGGGTTTGGGTCGCCAAAGGGAACCGTGGGGGACTCGCAATTCGACCTGTGGAGGTAAAATTAAAGCCCCAGAGCCCCGACGTCAGAGTGCGCCAATACCCCATCTCTTGGGAAGGGAGGCAGGGCCTGAAGACAGTTATGGAAGACCTAATAAAAGATGGATTGGTAGAGCCCTGTATGTCACGATACAATTCTCCCATCCTGCCGGTCCGGAAGTCGGATGGGAGCTACCGAATGGTCCAAGACCTAAGGGAGGTAAATAAAATTGTCCAAGTACGGCACCCTGTGGTACCGAACCCATACACTATTCTGGGGCGAATCCCCCCGGACCACGGCTGGTTTAGTGTTATAGACTTAAAGGATGCCTTCTGGGCGTGTCCCCTGGACAAGGACAGTAGGGATCCTTTTGCTTTTGAATGGGAGGATCCTGATACTGGCAGAAAACAACAGTACAGGTGGACCGTACTCCCCCAAGGATTCACTGAGTCCCCGACTCTGTTCGGGCAGATTCTGGAACAATTATTGGAGGGACTAACCTTGTCCCCGGCCCTTAAGCTTATACAATATGTGGACGATCTCCTTTTATCCGGACCGGCGGAGGAGGACGTCCTACTTGGGACTAATGCCCTGTTAAATTACCTAGCTGAGAAGGGGTTAAGAGTGAGTCAGAAGAAGCTCCAATATGTCGAGAAAGAGGTTAAGTACCTGGGACACTTGATAAGCCAGGGACAGAAACGAATAAGTCCGGAAAGAGTGCGGGCAATAATCGAACCCAGCCTCCCAACGACCAAGAGGGAGTTGCGGAAGTTCTTGGGACTCTTAGGCTATTGTCGGTTATGGATAGACGACTATGCCCCCCTTACTAAAGACTTGTACCTAAAACTCATTGAGGAGGCACCCAACAGAATAAAATGGGAGGAGGAGGAGAAAAAGTTAATTGAAATCCTAAAAGGAAAATTGATGGCCGCACCTGTTTTAAGCTTGCCGGATTTTAGTAAGACATTTCGCCTCTTTGTGAACTCTAGAAAGGGAACCGCTCTTGGAGTATTGACCCAGGACTGGGGGGGTAAAAGGAAGCCCGTGGCTTTCCTGTCAAAAATTCTGGATCCAGTCTCCCGAGGGTGGCCGGAGTGTGTCCAAGCGGTGGCAGCCTCGGCAAAGCTGGTAGAGGAAAGCAGGAAGTTGACTTTCGGGGCCCCCTTGACGGTCACTACTCCCCACCAGGTTAGAACTATCCTGAATCAGAAGGCCGGGAGGTGGCTGACTGACTCGAGAATTCTGAAATATGAAGCCATATTGTTAGACCGAGAAGACCTCCGAATAAAAGTCGGGGGCTGCCAGAACCCGGCGGACTTTCTTTGGAAAGCGGAAGGGGAGGAGGAACTGGAACACTGCTGTTCAGACATAATAGAGTACCAGAGTAAAGTGAGGGAAGATCTGAGGGATACCCCCTTACATGCAGGTAGGCGGTGGTACATTGATGGGTCCTCTCGAGTGATAGATGGGAAGAGACACAACGGTTATGCAGTCATTAGTGAGACTGGTTGGGAATTAGTGGAAAGTGGACGGCTACCGAATGCCTGGTCCGCACAAACGTGCGAATTGTACGCCTTGCACCGGGCTCTGAGGAATTTAAAGAGAATAGCCGGGACAATCTACACTGACTCTAAGTATGCCTTTGGGGTAGTACACACCTTTGGGAAGATCTGGAAAGAAAGGGGAATGATAAATAGTAGAGGAAAAGAGTTGGTCCACGAGGAACTAGTAGCCATGATCTTGGAGGATTTGTTGCTGCCACAAGAGATTGCTGTAGTACATGTGAAAGGACACCAGAAAGACGATAAAATAGAGACCCTGGGGAATCAATTGGCAGATGAACAGGCAAAATTGGCTGGGATGGGGAAGGATGTAATAAACTGCCTGGTAAGGATTCCACAGATATCCGAAATTACCGAAGTGCCCACGTTTACTGACAAAGAAGAAACTCTTCTCGCGTCTCTGGGGGGTACAAAGGATAGGGAAGGCAAGTGGACCTTACCCGATAGCCGCCAGCTACTAAATCGACCGTTGACGCGGGACATTATTGCCCGTTTACACCAAGGGGGTCACTGGGGTGCCCAGGCACTGTGTGATGCCTTCCTGCGCCGATATGCTCACCCTGGTCTGTACACGGTAGCCAAGCAGGTCACAGGAGATTGTATAACATGTCGAAAGATTAACAAAAGGGGGCTGCGGCAGCATGTAAGACAAGGGGGTAGGAGTCCGGCCTATAGGCCGTTTGAGTATGTTCAGGTAGATTACACTGAGCTCCCCCCCATAGGTCGCCTGAAGATTCTATTAGTAGTGGTAGATCACCTGACAGGATGGGTGGAAGCTTTCCCCACTACCACGGCAACGGCAACTCAGGTTAGCAAGATTCTACTCGAGCAAATCATCCCACGATTTGGGCTACCCTGCGCTATTGACTCTGACCAGGGGAGCCACTTCACCTCGACCGTCCTCCAGAATGTAGTGCAAGCAATGGGGATTGACTGGGATTTGCACACCCCCTGGCATCCCTCCTCCTCGGGCAAGGTCGAAAGAATGAACCAGACCATCAAAAAGCAGCTAACCAAGCTCACTAGTGAAATCGGTCTGCCTTGGACCAAATGCCTACCCCTTGCCCTGTTGCAAATTCGCACCCAGCCAAGGCGGGATTTGGGCGTCTCCCCTTTCGAAATGTTATTTGGCCTCCCGTTCCATGGGCCGAAGGGGGAACCTCCTGTATTTGAGTCTCGGGATATGTTTGTGCAAAAATATGTGGTGGCTCTGGGGTCTGCTCTATCTCGTTTACGCCAACAGGGACTTTTGGCACAGACGCCACCCCTCGAGTTTGCGGTGCACACCGTCAAGCCGGGTCAGTGGGTCCTGATTAAAAGCTGGAAGCAACGTACCCTCGAACCAACTTGGGACGGTCCCTTCCTGGTACTTTTGACGACCGAAACGGCTGTCCGTACGGCCGAAAAGGGCTGGACACATTACACTCGAGTCAAGGGACCAGTGCCACAACCGACGGAGGACGAACGAACCTCTCTGACAAAGGCATCTAAGGAACAGAGACTCTGAGAACGAACTAATCGGACTTTGGCGAGTCTAAAGGAACTGTGCCCTCGGGCTACGGGTGTCGCGACAAAATGCGGTCAATCGTATTGTTAACTTGCTATGCCATTGTCCTTGGGCTGGGTCATAGTGTGCGTGTTACCCAATTTGGCCTCCGGATGAAACAAATAGAGGACCGTCAGTGGTTCACCATCTCCGTGCTTGCCAACCAATCAACACAGACACTTAGCTTAGACCTATGTGAGTTGGTGCCCTGTAGGACTAAAAGTCAACTGAATCAAACTAAGCAGAATCTAGAGAGAGAAAGGGGATTCCAGGGTCAGACGTTAGTATTACAATTGTATGGTAGGGAAGGCCTAAGTAGGCTTCCAGCCCCCGGGGTCCAGGCTATGGTGTCAGTTGTCCGTGATCCCATCACCCCTGGACGAGATTGTGGGCATAATCGGTGCAATCCGCTTTATCTGACCATAAAGAACTTGCAAAAGAACGAGGCGAGACTTAATAGAACAATACTGGGTATTAGAGTTGGGGGCCAGGCAGGATGGGGGGGGAATGCAGCTGTGCTGCACGTATATCACGGTCATTGAAGCTGAGTCTGGGGGCTCATCCACCACTGATAAGCCGGAAAAGATTAGAATAATTGAGACAACGGATTTGGAAAAGACCTTTGAAATAGAAACGGGATACGGGGAGGCGAATGCCTGGATGGAATGGGTCAAATATACTGTGAGGAGCATGAAAAAGAGTGATTGCTACGCATGCACGAGTGCCCGCCCTAACCCTCAGGTGGTCCCATTCCCGCTGGGATGGGAGAAACACCCACGAGCCATGGACTGCATGATAAGGCTGTACCAGGACCGAGAGGCCTGGAACGACCCCACTTGTCGACCCTTGAGTTTGAAGTTTCCCCCCGTCAGGTCTGAGGGGGCGCCCCGCCCGCCATCATTCTCAGGGGTAACGGGTACGCACCAGGCCTGCGTCTCTCGGACGGGACTACAGTGGGACGACGATGTGGGGACATTTGACAAGTGCAGCGGATCAATCCGGCTGGTCAATGAAACTACCGGGGGCGGGAATTACTCCCACATTCATGTACCTAGGGCAGACCTCTGGTGGTACTGTGGTGGGAGGGTTCTGCGACCGACCCTGCCCCGAAAATGGACGGGCATTTGTGCGATCGTTCAATTGGCCATCCCATTCACCCTGGCATTCGAAAAACAAGAGCGACCCCGTTCTAGTGGAAGAACTGAGAGAGCTTTGGAGACCTCTTTCGATGATAACATATATTTAGATGCCATAGGGGTCCCCAGGGGTGTTCCTGACGAATACAAGGCTAGGAACCAGATAGCGGCGGGTTTTGAGTCGTCACTGTTCTGGTGGGTGACCATCAATAAGAATGTGGATTGGATTAATTATATTTACTACAATCAGCAGAGGTTCATTAATTATACCCGGGATGCAGTGAAAGGAATAGCAGAACAACTGGACGCCACTAGTAGGATGGCGTGGGAAAATAGGTTGGCCTTAGACATGATGTTGGCAGAGAAGGGGGGTGTTTGTGTCATGATAGGCACTCAGTGCTGCACTTTCATCCCCAACAACACAGCCCCTGATGGGTCCATCACCCGCGCCCTGGATGGACTCACCACATTGGCGGACGAACTGGCCGAAAACTCGGGCATCGACTCTGGCCTCACAGACTGGTTGGAAGCTTGGTTCGGTAAATGGACGGGGGTGGTCGTCCCCTTTCTTGTCTCATGTATAGTGGTGGCAGGAGTACTCACTGCCCTTGGGTGTTGCGTTATTCCCTGTATCCGGGGATTAACTCAACGACTGATCGAAACCGCCCTTACTAAGAAGGATGTTCCCTATGGGCAGGTTGAACGAATAAATCTCGAGATGGAACAACGTGAATCCCTCTTGGGCGGGGGTAGTATTAGAGAAGGGCAGTTTGATGAACAAGCTCGGGAGTTATTAAATGCCCTGGAGAAGAAACTTACGGTTGAAAAATTACAGGCCGTAAGAAAAGACACGGGGGATTTGTAGGGGGTAGTGTAATTTTTAAACGGTTAGCTGCCTTTTAGTCTTTTCTACCTCATAGTGAACACAAGCAGACACTCGAAACTGTTGCCGGACCTCCCCCACGTTTATATGAATGAAACAGTTGTAACAGCTTTCCTCGATAGTTGAGAGGCCGCCCTTAACCACAGTTGTACAACATCATCCATATAAGGGAAGAATGGGAAGCTCAAACACTGATTGGCCAAGTGAATGATAAAATAATCCCAGGCACCAGAACCCAAAAAAGGAAAACAGTGGGGAATCCGAGCACTCGTTGGTCAAGGCAGCAGTAGTAAACCCAGCCCACATATACATGTATATAATGTGTGGAGATTACTATGCTTGTGTGTGTGTACCTTTGGGAACAGCAACCGACTTTGCAAAGTTGAATGAAAAAGTTTTGGACTGACTCCTCCGTGTCTTTGTTCCTGGGAAGGGAAATGAAAAGTGCCGTAGATGGGGCTGGATAGCCACTTATCTCGCACAGGAACACACCCACTCTGTCTGTAGAAATAACCCTGACCTTCTCATTGCTTCCCATTTCAATAACTTACCTTGCTCTCATGCTAACATTTCAGCCCTGGGCTGCTGCAATGTTCCAAGGCAGCACAACCCAAGCTCGAGTAACAACGCACTTTACACTTTCGTACGTTACAGCCTTTAGAAGTTAATGTACAATTTCACAGTCTGACCCCATTATAACTGTTCCCCAATTTCCGTACAATCTCCCTCCTGGCCTCCCTATGACCTTGTGTGGTTGTATCTTCTTTATCGTTCACTCAATAGAGAGAACCTTTTTTCCCCATTCACATCTTAATTTAAAGCTATTTCATATGGTCTTCTCGTTCTTCACTACTAAAAGCATGTTTATCTTTTGCCACGCCCTCATTTACCCGTCAACCCACTCCCCACATCTGTCAAGGGATTATAAAGCTCATTTTCCAATCCTTTTCCGTTCTGAAGAAGTGTCATACTGGAGTTGAAACGCTAACTCTGTTTCTCTGTCTCTGCAGATGATGCCAGACCTGTTGAGTTTCTCTAGAAATGACTAAGCTCAGAACAAGTTTTCAGTAAAACAAATTACTATGGATACTGGAAATGAAAATGCAAAAATTGGTGAAGAAAATGGGAGCTTTGTAGAAGGGTCACTGGTCCTGAAAGATTAACTCTGCTTTCACTCCACAAGATGCTGCCAGACCTGCTCAGTTTCGTCAGCAATTTCTGGTTATGAACAAGTTCCATAGACGTGTGTTAAAGCTGCTCAAACGCTTTGCCTAACACGGAATGCACTGGGAAGTGACCGATAATGCAAGGTGCACAAATTCATTGATCTGAAACTGCATGGGGCTGGCATATCTGACACTGCAGAGCTCTTAATCTTGGTCAGGGAGAGAAACAGAGGGGAACACATTCACATCAAATACAGAAGATGGCATTGGGGGAATGGAAAAGATTCAGATGCATATGTTAAGGAGTTTGAGTAAAGTAACAAATTGGAGGCGTGACACCAGGGAGAGACCCTCAGCACAATGAGAATAGGAAAATGGAAGTGTTACCACATCAGAAACCAGGCTAAGACACTAGTACAAGACTGATGGATGCATGGGTCTTGGTGTGAACTGGGGGACAGTCAGGAGAATTGAATTGAACATCTTGGAGCTCAAACTGGGCATTCATGTGGTGCGATAGAATCACAGCAGCAGCAGAATTGTATTCAACTATGTTCTGTAACATTTTCCCCAGGATAATCCCTCAGCCTACCATTAACATCAAGCTGATCTATGATTCAGTGATGAGTGCAGGTGAACATGATATGGTCGGAACCATGTGTAACTAAACCTGATGACAACCCATTAAAACTACTGCACTTGACTGGTTACATTCGAAGCAGCAGGACTAACATCTGATACAGAGGGCAATCTGATTTGTTGTATGTGACATGGAGAAACAGCTGAACACAGTAGATACGACAAAGGCATTTGGCCCTGACACCATTCCTGCAATGGGACTGAACACTTGTGCTGTACAACAAGCCGTGTCCCTGGGGAAGCTGTTTCATTCCAGCTCCAACTCTGACATCTCCCTGGCAATGTGGAAATTTACTCAGCTATGTCCAATCCCATAACAAGGGAATAACTACTGTCTGACCATTTACCACGCCCTTGGTCCCGTCGCGATCGTCACGTTGGTGAGAGTTCTTTTTGACATAGCTGTCAAGCAGCACAGAAATAACCAGCTCCGTGTGGTTTCAGATAGGTCCCCATGTGGACATGGTGCAGTTGTGGAAAAGTCACTGGATTACTAATCGAGACGAGGCTAATGCTCTTGCAGCTGGTGGACGTTATAATTAATAAAATATCGAGATGTAAATCCTGGAGTCATTAACAGTGACCTTGAAGCCAATGTCGATTGTAACCGCCAATTTCCTTCCCCAATGTACTTTCAGGAAGTGAATCTCCCGTGCTTTCCTGGTCTGGCCTAAAAGTGACTCCAGACACACAGACATATGATAAACTCTTCAATGGTCTCTGAAACAGCCAAGCAAGACACTCTATTGTCTCAAACTGTTCTGGGGTCTTAAAGGATAAAACAGATCACCCGACTCCACCCTCACTATTGGAACGGCAAATACTACAGTATTGACTCTGCAGAGATCTGCTTCCGAACATCTGAGAGCAGGTGGCAACATTTACAGAGCTTTCCCACAGACGGCATAGAAGCATCGGGAAATGAGTAGGTCATTCAACACACTGAGCATCCTCCATTCTATTTCATGGTGAAAATCTCTTCAATTCAGTTTTCCCCACACAGTGTTCATATCCTCTAGTACGTTTAAACATCATAACATGTAAAATGGGAACTACTGTATTCACTTTGGTCCATCAATTTTGATCCTAACATCTGATACAGAGGGCAAAATGATCCCAAGACTAACAGATCATATCGAAGTTCTGCAGTGCTGCCACATCCAGACATAAATGTCGATGGGCTATTTAACAACTTACTGGAGGAGAGGACTCCATAAATATCGCCATCCTATATCACGGGACAGCCCTGTACATCAGTGTAAAAGACATGGTTGTATTATCTGCATCGTCCTCAGCCAGAATGTTGAGTTGATGATCCACCTCACCCTCGCCATGCTGCCCGCAGAATCACAGATCTCAGCCTTTAAGCAATCTGATTTGCTGTATGTGACATGGAGAAACAGTATACAGGCAGTTCAATATACATTCAATATACAGGCAGTTATTCAATAAGGCGTGTTTATTAAACACAAATTCGCAGCAACACAATTAGTGAATTGTGCCCCTTTCTTTATCAAGCGAGCTCCTGTTCACTGTTATGGGAGTCCGTCTCTGGCACCAGCTGAAAATCAAATCCCAACCTCAGCATCCCTCTGCCTGCCAAATGACCCTCAGTGTGTTCAGCTAAAGCAGGAATATAATCCACTCTGCAAGCTTTGAAACTGAGCCTGAATGTGGGATTTGTAGTCTACATTTAGAAGGAAATTAATTTCAAACCGGGTGGGGAATATCTTGCAGAGAACTGGAATTCCGCATCGGCATCACGTGGTCAGTCAGCTTGCGTGCTTTCTGGTGAAGATCTCGGTGAATGATGCAGGGCTGTAGTCAGTGACTGTAGTGTTAAAGTGTGACATTTACACTACTAATTCATTACAGTATTTATTTATAATGAATTAGAGATTTATGTAGCCTGTGCTATTGTTTGCAGGCACAGGAAGAATGTGCAAACTCCACAAAAACAGTGACCCCAGACTGAAAACTGAACCCAGATCTCTGGTGCTGGGAGGCAGCAGTGCTAACCACTGAGCTACCACTGTGGGCAACACAACTTGCCTGAACAATTCAATACTCGAAATATGGCAAAACAGTAGGGAGATTCCATAAGCCCCCAAACTTGTCATTAAGCAACAGGAGGAGGACATTGAGATCTTGGGCGGCTTGGTCAGGTATAGGTGCAGGACATGCTAGCCATCGGGACTATAGTGTAGGAACATCAGGAGGAAATTCAGCCCATCGTGTGTGTAATGCAGGAACAGAATGAGTCCAATCAGTCACCCATGCCCTTACACAGCAATTGTAGCAGATCTTTTACAGCCTTGTGCCTATTTCACGGGTACTGAAATGGACTGTCGAGGTTATGGAAAAGGATGAACTTAGAATAACCAACTTCATTCGGGAATGGAAAGGTATGAGCAAACGATTGGGACTGAAGACAAATTGGTCGAATCTGTTATTAAGGAATGAACAACAGGAGACTTTGAAAGTCAAACCACAATCCATTAAAGGCAACATGATTTTATTAAGGATAAATCATATTTGAATGACATTCTATTTTTTTAAAAAGTAAGACAAACAAGTTGAATAACGGGGATCTGAAAGATGTATTATATCTGGACTTCAACAAGGCAATGCATAACATGCTTGACTAAAGATTAATATGCAAGACAAGAGCACATGGGGTTAGAACAATTTATTTGCTTGGAGAGAAAATTGGCTAACCAATAAAAACCATGATATGGAGGTGCTATCTTTGGACTGGGTTGAGTAAGGTCAATCATTACATGGCAACAATTTATAGTCTGACGGGTTTATTTGAAAACACAAGCTTTCATTGCCCTGCTCCTTCGTCAGGTGGAAGAGAGAAAAGACCTTAGGCACAAAATTTATAAGGAAAAGATGAAATGGTTGTACAAAACATGCACATGAATTGAACACATCTAAGATGGCTGCTAAATCTTTAATTGCTTAGAATAGAGATGCAGGTATAGATTGGTGAATATGCAAATCCAAGAGTTCCTTTCAAGTCCTGCCTGGAGATACCTTTAGGTATTATTGATATAAAGGAGGTGATCCCTCCAGTCAGACAACGTATTTTAGGCAAACGATCTTGTTTGGAGTCTGTATGCGTCTTCACCTGGAAGTAATTTGGGTTTATTTCCAAAATAGGAGCTCATAAAATATCTCATTGACTGACTCTACAAATTGTAAATATTTTTGAGAAAATATAATGCATCTGGAAATACAAACTGGCAAATGAAAATTCATCTTACAGATTAGATGTGTGTGTGTGTTTGCATGCACGTGCATGGGTGTTTGAAAACAAGGTGCAGTGTCTGTGGGAGGGAGAGAGAGACAGAGTGTGTTTGTGAGAGAGTGAGGGGGAGGATGCGTGTCTTTGGCAGGGAGAGAGAGGGTATGCGTGTGTGTGAGAGAGGGGAAGTGTGTGCACATGTGAGCGAGGGGGAGTGTGTTTGTTTGCAGGAAGGAGCGGGTGAATTTGCATGGGTGTATTTAAAGGGGAAAGGGAAATGATGTGTGTCTCCTTGTTAAAACACGGGCAGATTTGGCAGATCCCTTTCCCCACACACACTGTGTGGTTTCAGAGCTTCCCGTCTCTGCAGCCTCTTTTCCATTTGTTGTTCATGTTACAGACCCAGATGCTGTAACTACAGTCTCCGTGCACCATCCAGAGTTGGTTCACCAAATTCTCAGGTCTCCCTGAATGTATGTTGCAGCTCACAGCACAACCTCTAGCAAACTATTCCCATCACCTCCACTAACCTTTCCATAACAGGAGTCAGTCAGAACCCCATCCGCTCCAAGTTAGAGACCTGTGCCTTGACAATAATTCTCGACGGGTTTCCTTATGTTATGGCCCGCACAATCATCTGAGAGGGGCAAACAGAGGCCATCAGAGGTCAGGCACAGACCAAGTTTCAAAGACGTGTCTCAAAGCTCCTGGACCCCCTTTCCAACATGGAGCAACAGCCCGCCACACCCCATTTCATTTTTTCTGAGCTTCACAATGCCAGCACTCGATACACTCGGAAGCCAAAAAACAAAATCAGGGAAAGGTACAGAAAAACATAGAATTAATTAACTGATAACATGTTGTGAACATATTGATAAGGAGACAGGGGAGTGGGAGTAACTGGAGAAGTGAGACAATGGTGTGTCCAATCACATAAATGAGAGCATTCAATAAAATTATTGCCAGATCACTTGAAATGGTTAGTTACATCAAATTATTAATCTGCCTCACAGAACCATCCCAGACACCATAAACTGGGACAAGGGACCAGCCAGAATGGAGAGCTATGCACACCATGCTCGTGGACTACTCTATAAACGCAAGACGTTTTTATAGTGCAAGTATATTAGCAATCTACTGGCAAAGGTTTGCAATGGTCCCCATGCTGGGCAGGTATGACAAGGTCCAGTGCTAGACATTAAGAAGGAGAGAAAGAATGAACAAGTTCACTGTTGTTTGTTCTGATTTGGAGCGTGAATACTTACAGAGGAGAGTAAATGAAAAGAACATTAATACAGTCGCACATGGTTAATGAAAATAATATATCGACAGTGAAACTTACCAGGGACACCAACAATAGCCAGGATAGGATTATAAAAATATTGAATAATGTAAAGTGCATATTTGATCCGCGCTGTTAACGGCCACCAATAATATGTAGAAAACATCCAAACATCATAGGATAACGTCCTGTCCATTGTTGGAACATTCCAGTCTATTGTTTCCAGTTTCTGATCCATTGTTGTAACATTCCAGTATAACGTTCTCAGATTCTGATCCACTATTGGAACTGTCCAGTCGAATGTTCTCAGTTTCTGATCTCTCCCTCTCTCTGGAGCAGCCGATACCTGTTAGTGCTATCGGTGGTGCTCCCTCCCATACTATGGGATAACGTATTGAATCGAGCCCTTTTGTCATTAAAAGATGGAAACTCTCCACTGGGATAATTAGAATCCATAGAGATTGACATTAGTCACAGTCACCAAACAAACAGGTTCAGTTAACCAGTTCCTTATATCATTTTACATAACACAATAAAAGGGAACATTTACTAGGTTTGGATGGAATGAATGAGAGTTGCTGAGGGATAGACCATAAATCTTTCAATCTATTTCATCTGTCTTCCTTTTACATGTGAGTATTGTCGGAACCCTGTTTATAAAAGGAGACAGGAATAAAATAACAGGCGAGCTGCATAAATTGTTTGGTGGAGATGTTTCTAGATACCTTTGCGTAATGCTGCTCCAAGTTCGAAATTCCCTGTTATCAAGTCCTTTCTTAACCTTGTGACATCATTCAGAGCATTGAAATTGCTGCTCAGGAACAGGGAGAAACAGGAGATAGTCACTCAACTGCTCGAGCCTGGGACAGAGGAACAGGAGGCAGTCACTCAACTGCTTGAGACTATGATACAGGGAAATCTGGAGGCTAGTGTGGCCCAGATTTCTGTTTCCCAGGAACAGGAGGAGGTGACTCACTACCCAGCACTGTGAAACACTGGAAGAGAAAAGGAATTGGCTTGGTACTAACAGAAATATCTGATTAAGTTGCATGAACGAGCCATTCAATCCTGCTCCAACATTCTTCAAAACCATGGATGATCTGATTGTAATTCCCTCATTCCATTTTACAGAGATTCCCCTCTCTGCAGCCTCTGCTCCATTTGTTGGTCATGTTGCAGATCCAGATACTGTAACTACAGTCACCATGTTTCATCCAGAGTTGGATCACCAAAGCCTCTGGTCTTCCTTAATTTCCACAGCAGCTTAAAACACAGCCTCCAGGAAATCATCCCCAGCATTTCCACGAACGTACAAAAACTAGATTCTAGTGGGTGGCACGGTGGCACAGTGGTTAGCACTGTTGCCTCACAGCGCCAGAGACCCGGGTTCAATTCCCGCCTCAGGTGACTCTCTGTGTGGAGTTTGCACATTCTCCCCGTGTCTGCGTGGGTTTCCTCCGGGTGCTCCGGTTTCCTCCCACACTCCAAAGATATGCAGGTCAGGTGAATTGGCCATGCTAAATTGCCCGTCGTGTTAGGTAAGGGGTAGATGTAGGGGTATGGGTGGTTGCGCTTCGGCGGGGCGGTGTGGACTTGTTGGGCCGAAGGGCCTGTTTCCACATTGTCAGTAATCTTATCTAATCTAGAGTTAAGTCAAATGTCAGTCAAAGGCAAATGAGAAGCCTGGTCTGAATCACTAACAATTGTGAGGATTCCTCATGTTACTGAGCACATGAGCAGCAGAGAGTGATTAACACAGGCGTTCAATCAATAGGCACACAGCAAGTTACAAAGGTGTGCCTCGAAACTGTTAAAACCCCATTATCCAACATAGAGCACAGGGCAGGGCACTGGGAAGTTAAAGAAAACGCAAGCATTGCTTTTTTGAACAATGTTTCTAAGCTTCTTAGTGTTTGAAGCTGATGCTCTTGAGTGAGCAACATTCAAGGACAGGAAAAGATATAGGACAGTGATTCACATTGAAACTGGACAATTAAAACTAGATAGCGGGGAAGCAGTTCAAACACCAACAAATGGGAGGGATTTGGGAAATAGACTGAGGGAGAGAGACTCTGAGTCAGTGTTATGGAAGGATGTGTTTGCAGGTTTCAGAATGCTGTAATGAAGACATTTCGATCATATCTAGCAACATAGGTTAGCATGTCCGGGAATGATGAATTAATACGACATTGGTGCAAGGTCAGATAGAGTCAGAGTCTCGGAGATGTACAGCACAGAATAAGACGCTACAGTCTAACTCGTCCATGCTGATGGGATATCCCAAATTAAATTAATCACATTTGGCCAATGTCGATGTAAACCCTTCCTCTTCACGTACCCATCCAAATATCATTTAGACGTTCTAATTGTAAAAATCCTCCACCACCTCCCCCTGGCAGCTCATTCCACACATGCACCACCCTCTGTGGGAAAAAAGTTGCTCCTTAGGTCATTTTTAAATCTTTTACCTCTCATTGGATATCCATGCCCTCTCGTGTTGGGGAAAAAGACCTTTGCTATGCATACTTTACATGCTCCTCACGCAACAGGAATAAAATAACCCAAACATCAAAGTTTGTGAGAACCCAATCTACTCGCACTCTCCCTATAGCTCCAATCCTGGCAACGTCCTTGTAAATCTTTTCTGACTCCCTTCAAGTTTCACAATTTATTTCCAAAAGGAAGGAGACCAGAATTCAATGCAGTACTCCAAAGTGGCCGAAGTAATGTGCTGTACAGCAGCAACATGACCACCCAATTCATATCGTCAAAGCACTGGCCAATAAAGGCAAGCATACCAAATGCCTTCTTCACTATCCTACCGAACTGCGACTCTACTTTCAAGAAACTATGAACCTGCATTCCAAAGTCTCTTTGTTCAGCAACACTCCCCAGGACGTTAGCATGAAGTGTACATGTCCTACCCTGAATTGCATTTCCAAACTGCAGCACCTCCCATTTGTCTAGATTAAAAACCACCTGCCAATTGTCAGCCCATCTGCCCTTCTGATCAAGATTCCATTGTACTCTGAGGTAAACCTTCTTTGCTGTCCACTGCACCCTCATTTTGGGTTTCATCTGTAAACTTAGCAACTATTGCTGCAATGATCACATCCAAATGATTTATGTGAATAGTGAAAAGCAGTGGAGCCAGCACTAACCCTTGTAGCACACCAATGGTAACAACCCTCCTTTTCGAAAAACAGTCCTTCACCACCACCCTCTGTCTCCTGCCTTCGGGCTAATTCTGTATACATATGGCTAGTTCTCCCTGTATTTCATATGGACTAAACTTGTCAACCAATCTACCATGCAGGAAGTTGGCAAATGCCTTACTGAAGTCCATACCAACAATATACACCTCTGCCTCAATGATTCCTCTTAGTCACTTCTTCAAACATACTCAGTCAATTTAGTGAGACACGACTTTCCATGCTTCGATCCATGTGGTCTATCACTTATCAGTCCTTCCTTTTAAAAATCCATGCAAACCTTGTGCCTCATAATCCTTATCAACAGCTTGCCCTCCACTGAAGTCAGGCTCACTAGCTTTTCCTTAAAATCCTTCTTAAACGTTGTCAATAATCACACCAAGTTCACAAGCCTCCTATCTTCTGGTACCTCATCTGTGACAATTGACGATACATATATCTCAGAAAGGGGCCCAGCAATCACTTCACTCGCTACCCACAGAGTTCTCGGGTCCATCTGATCAGGTGCTGAATATTTTCCCACCTTTACGGGTTTACGAACTCCAACATTTCCTTCTCTGTAATTAAGGTACTTTTCAACATATCGCGGTTTATTTCCAAAGTTCTTTAGCTTGCATATCCTTCTGCATAGCCAATACCGACACATGATGCTTGCTTAGTATCGCCTCCACCTCCTGCGGTTTTGTACATCGGCAACCTTTCTGATCTTTAAGTGGCCGAAACTCTCCTGAGTTATTCTTTTGTCCTTAATGTATGTGTAGAGTCCCTTTGGATTCTCCGTAACCCTATTTGCCAGAACTATCTCATGTCCCTTTTATGGCCTCCGGATTTCCCTCTTATGTATACTCCTACTGGCTTTAGACCCTTCTCGACAGTCACTTCGAATCTGGAATTAAGAGCCAATTGACGATGATGAATCAATTTTCGTTTTTTGGAAAACCTACCAGGTTCGCTGATGGCCTTGAAGGAAGAAAACTGCCTCCTTACCAGGCCTGGGTTACATGTGACTCCAGACCGACAACAATGTGTGCGACTCGTAACTGGATTAGTGGTGCTGGAAAAGCACAGCAGTTCAGACAGCATCCGAGGAGCAGCAAAATCGACGTTTCGGGCAAAAACCGTTCATCAGGAATAAAGGCAGAGAGCCTGAAGCGTGGAGAGATAAGCTAGAGGAGAGGGGAGGTGGGGAGAAAGTAGCATAGAGTACAATAGGTGAGTGGGGGAGGGGATGAAGGTGATAGGTCGGGGGCGGGGGGAGGGTAGAGTGGATAGGTGGAAAAGAAGACAAGCAGGTAGGACAAGTCAGGACAAGTCATGGGGACAGTGCTGAGCTGGAAGTTTGGCACTAGGGTGAGGTGGGGGAAGGGGAAATGAGGAAACTGTTGAAGTCCTCATTGATGCCCTGGGGTTGAAGTGTTCCGAGGCGGAAGATAAGGCTTTCTTCCTCCAGGCGTCTGGTGGTGAGGGAGCGGCGGTGAAAGAGGCCCAGGACCTCCATGTCCTCGGCAGAGTGGGAGGGAGAGTTGAAATGTGACTCGTAACTGCTCGCTGGGCAATTAGTAATGGGTAATGAATGCAGGTCCAACCAGTGATACCCTCAAGCCGTGAATGAGTACTGAAAAAAAAACTTGACTCCTGCTCTCCCTACCTGACATATGCTTCCCTCTTATCCATAACCAGACACTCAATTTCTCCCGTCCTCCAGCATTCCTTACACCTATCAGCCTTACCCTTCACCCTAACAGGGACAGACTGTCTCTGTGATTTTGACATCTCCTTTTTGAAGGATTCCCTCTTCTCAGCTGGCCCCGTAACTGCGAATATCTGTTCCAATCCAGTTTGGAAGTTCTTGCTAATATCATCAAAATTGGCCTTTCTCCAACTTAGAGCGTTAACTTTTAGACCCAGTTCATCCTTTTCCATCTCTATTTTGAAACTAATAGAATTATGATTATGTGTCTCAAAGTGGTTCCCCACTGATAGCTCAGTCTCCTGCCCTACCATATTTCCCAAGGGGAAGGTGACGTTGAGATCCTTCTCTGTGATGGAGAGCACTGATCAAGCAGCTGCAGCGTTGTAACTGGGATTGGGGTCAACATTGTCGTCGTCTCATTGGGCTGGATCGAATCATAAGTTATCTCAGCGCCATTTTCATTGAGTGTGACAGAGGGATTGTCTGCACAAGGTTGTGCCAATTTCCTGGTCCTACCTTATCGAACTCACCTCATTAACTACCTACCCCACCTCATAGTGTCCCTCTCATTCAATGCCAGCCCTATTCTCCCACCCATCATGGCTGGAGGCACTCACCATCGCACTGATGCCCCTGGGTATTCCGTGATCCCTGGCACTGGTGCCATCTTTAAAACGCCAGTTGAGCTTTTTTGATGTCGGAGCTGGTTTGTACAGTTTACCCCGAGCATGGAAGATAAGGAGCAATTACACCACAGTTTGTCGACAGGGGCACAGAGGTCCTGGTAGATGGGCTAGTACAGAGGGGGACCATTCTCTTCTAAGAAAGGGTCACACTATCAGACCCACCGAGCATGGTCTGAGCTCCCCACCCAGATCAGTGCAGTATTTGAGGTCTGAAGAAATGTCTAGCAATACAGGACAAGCATCAATAACCGTCTCCACTCTGTTAGGATACGGGTCACTGTATTCCCTCTGCTTCCTCACACTCACTGTATATCTGTTGCAGCAGCGACCCAGAACAACATTCATGCTCCACCACTCTCACTGCTGCTTGCAGTACCTTCCCTCTCTTTCTCTCTCCCCATTATTCGCCCCCACCACCCCCAAACTAATAACATTGCATGGATACAACACTGTGGACTGACTCCCTCCAGACACCTCACCATATCTCCCCCCACCTACACCAGCACTAACAGCAGAGCTACCCACATCACCCTCCCTCCCTCCGTCCCTCCCTTTCTCCCATTGCAGAAGAAACAGCCTGGAATAGGACAGTAAGAGTCAAGCCGAGTGGTGGAGTGCCCGATATCCGTTCCCTCACGTCCACCCTCACCCTGCCATGTTCGGGGCAACCTGGTACAAGCCGGAGAGGACTGGGACACCTCGTGTGGAGATTCTGAAACATTCACGTCCCACCGACCGTGTAAGGGGCAATGTTCAGTGAAGGGCAATTCTCACTTTAAACCCACTGGCAGCTCCGTTTCCCCCCGGCACAACTTAGAAGCCGTGGCCCTGATGCCATCTCCCTATTGTGTCGAGCTGGAACAAATGGAATCCCCACGGTCTTGGTGGGCAGGAGGGTGGGCTCACAACACATCGTCACCACCACCTCTCAGGAAGGGAGCACGGAGAGTCCCTCCTACACCTCCTCCTGTAAACAGCTCAGATACTGAAACGAATCTGTGAGATTTACTGCTCTCCCCACTTGTCCTGACATCTTCAGTAACCTGTTCTCAAATACATCCTGGCCCTTTGCTCCTGCATCTCCTTTATAACGGTACAACCTGTTTTGTATTGTCTTTCAATGTCCTTCCTACTAAAGAGCATCACCTCACACTGTGCTGCATTGATCCTCATCTGCCATACACCTGAACAGTACATCAACATATAACTTTCCTGTTGGAGTTCCACACCGTCCTCAACAAACTTTACAATTCTTTCAGGTTTGGTATCTGCAAATGTTGAAATTGTCCTACAGTCACACTCCACTCAAAAATACTGACACACACCAAACAGAGCGAGTGAAATATTGACACACTCTCCAGGTCTATATTACTGTCAATGTATAGAGAGTGCTTCTATGTGTCTGTATTCGTGTGTGTATCTGTGTGGGGTGGGTCTGGCAGTCTCTGTGGTGTTTAAAGTGATGTAATATCCCCCAATATGAATTCTGAGTAAGGATCACTCGATCCAAAACGTCAACTTTCATTTTTGTCCAAAGATGCTTCCAGAGCTGCTGAGATTTATCTTGTTTTCAATCCCTGTTGCACCCTTACCCCGATCCCCCACTCCCACCCCACTGTAATAGTGGTGCTAAAGTGTGTAAACGATCAGGGATTCAGTCTGGGAGGGAGATAGGGAGGACAGCAGCTCGCAGCAAAATCCAACCTGAATTTTGATTGCACCAAACACACACACAGGTGCATACACGCGCGCGCACACACTCACACACATGCACACTCTCGGTTGGTTTGGAGACGATTGTCATTGTACTTAGGCCCGCAGAGTGGAACATGTTCGTGTGGAGAAATGTCTGCGCTCCTTCTGCAATGTGGAAATGTTTTGTCACTGGGTAGTGTTTCCAACACACAGTTTACACATTAAAGCATATTTCCATTGCAATTATATCCAAGCAGTTCCGAATGAGCCACTTTCCATGGCGATGAGATTAATTTTAATGCACTTCCTGTAACTTGGAATTTTTAATGTTTTACTCTTACAAGTAATCTTACCTTTGAGAAAGGATGGAAAACACCTAAACCAGACCAGCAGAGTGTGGGCTTGTATCACTTTTAGAAAAGAGGGAAATGGAGAGGAAGGGAGAGTGGTTTTGACCCAGTTTCAGTGATTCACACCAAAAACAAGAAGAGTTCCCATTGCATAGAGATGCAGAGACAGAGATCCACACACTAATGCAGGAACACATGAAACAAGCACAGAGAGATAGACATGCAAACAGAGGTTAACAGAGACATATATAGACACACAGGAATAGACAAACACGAACAGAAATATGCAGACACATACTTGGACATGCAAACACACATAGAATCATCGAGTGAAACAGGGGATTTGCAAACAGGCCTTTTGGCCCATACAGTCCATGCTGACCATAATCGCAAACTAAACCAGTCCCATGTGCCTGCGCTTGGCCCAGATTTGTCCAAATGTTCTCTTGTTCTTGTACATAATCAAATGCGTTTTAAATGTTATGCCTTCACCCACAATCCATCACTTCCTCAGAAAGTACATTCCCTACACGTACTACATGCGGTGTAAAAATGAATCACCTCACAGGTCCTGATCAGGTGGACCCAATAAATTTGTAGGAAGCTAAGGAAGTGATTGCTGGGTCCCTTGCTGAGATGTTGTCATCATCAATAGCCACAGGTGAGATGCTGGAAGTCATGAGTTTGACTAAAGTTTTGCTATTAAACAAAATGGAAAGAAAAAGCCAAGAACTATAGATTGGGGAACCTGACATCAGTGATGGGTATGGTGTTGGAGGGAATAATGAGCTACAAGATTAAAATGCATTTGCAAAGGCAAGGACTGATTAGGGATAGGCCAAAGTGAGGACTGCAGATGCTGCAGATCAGAGTCTAGATGAGAGTGGTACTGGAAAAGCACAGCAGGTCAGGCAGCATCTGACGAACAGGAAAAGCGACGATCTGGACAAAAGCCCTTTATATGCATCGTGAAATGGGGGTGTGCGTGGATAATCATGTCACACTAATTTGATTTTGATTTTGTTGAGAAGTAACGGACAGGATTGATTACGGTAGAATGCTGGATGTGATCTATATGGACTTCAGTTAGGCATTCGACATAGCTCCCCATGGAAACTGGTTAGCAAGATTAGATCACATGGAATACAGGGAGAATTACCCAGTTGGATACAGAACTGGCTCAAGGGTAGAGGACAGAGGGTTGTGGTGGAGGGTTGTTTTGCAGACTTGAGGCCTGTGACCAGTGGAGTGCCACAGGGATTGGTGCTGGTTCCGCTACTTTTCGTCAATTATATAAATGATTTCGATATGAACATAGGACAGTTAGTACGTTTGCACATGACACCAAAATTGGAGGTGTAGTGGCCAGCAAAGAAGGTTACTTCAGATTACGACGGGATCTTAATAAGATGGGCCAATGGGCCGAGGAGTGGCAGACAGAGTTTAATTTAGATAAATGTGAGATGCTGCATATTGGAAAGGCACATCAGGGCAGGACTTATACACTTACTGGTAAAATCCTGGGGAGTGTTGCTGAACAAAATGATCTCAGAGTACAGATTTATACTTCCTTGAAAGTGGATTTGCAGGTAGATAGGGCAGTGAAGAAAGTATTTGATATGTAATTGGTCAAGTGCATTGTGTATATGCGTTAGGAGACTGGACTGCGACTGTACAGTACATTGGTTCGGGCCACTTTTGGATTACTGTATGCAATTCTGGTCTCCCTGCTCTGCAGGAAGCATGTTGTCAAACTCGAAAGGGTTCAAGAAGGGTTTACACTGTCATGATTGGAGGGTTAGAGTTACAGGGAGAGGCTGAATAGGCTGAGCCTGTTTTCCCTGGAGAATCAGAGGAGGCAGGTTGATGTTCGAGGTTAGTAAAATCATGGGTACAACGCATAGATTGAATAGCCAAAGTCTTTTCCCTAGGTAGTGCAGTCAAAGACTAGATGGCAAAGGTTTAAGGTTGGATGGGAAAGACAAAAAAGGGCTCTAATGGACAATATCTTCATGTAGAGGATGTTTCGTGTGTAATGAGCCTCCAGAGGAAGGTATTGAGGCTGGCACAATTACAACATTTAACAGGCATCTGGATGGACAGATGAATGGGAAGGGTTTAGATGGAAATTGACCAAATGCCGGCAAATGGGAGGAGAATAATTTTGGCTGTCTGGTTGCCATGGACATGTTGGATCAAAGTGTCTGTTTCCATGCTATACAGCTCTATGACGCCATGTCTTTTAACACACTTTCTCCTCTTAGCTTAAAACAATCCCCCACTCCAGGGAAAAGACACCTTCCATTCAACATTACCGATACCTCTTATGATATTCTAAACTTCTAAAAGGTTAATTCTCAGCCTCCTACGCTCCAGTAGAAAATGTCCGAGTCTGTTGAGCCTGCCCTTATATGCAAACACTCCATTCCCAGCAACATCCTGATAAATTTCTTCTCAACTCTCCCGAACTTGATAATATTCTCGATATAACAGGGCGACCAGAACTGCATAAAGTCCTATAGGACATGCCTCATGAATGTCCTGTGCAACCTGAAAATACCGTCCCAACACCTGTACTCAAAGGACAGTCCACTGCTATTCGTCATTTATATAAATGATTCGGATGAGAACATAGGAGATATACCTAGTAAATTTGCAGATGGCATCAAAATTGGAGGTGTAGTGAACAGTTAAGAACGTTACCACAGAGTAAAATGGAATCTTGTTCAGATAGGCCAATGGACAGAGGAGTGGCAGATGGAGGTACATTTAGATTGATGCGAGGTGCTAAATCTTGAAAAAGCAAATCAGAGCATGACTTATATGTGATAAAGTCCTGGACAGCGTTGCTGAACAAAGAGACCTTGGAGTACAGGGTCATATTTCCTTGAATGTAGAGTTGCAGGTAGATAGGATAGTGAAGTAGGTGTTTAATATGCATTCCTTTATTGTTCAAACCACTGAGTGAAAGAGTTGGGAGGTCATGTTGCGGCTGTGCAGGACATTGGTTAGGCCACTTTTGCAATATTGCATACAATTCTAGGCTCATTCCTATCGGAAAGATGTTGTGAAACTTGGAAAGTTTCAGAAAAAATTGACAAAGATGTTGCAAGGGCTGGAGGATTTGTGCTGTAGGGAGAGCTGGAATCGGCTGGGGCTGTTTTCTCTATATCATTAGGGGCTGAAAGGTGAATTATAAAGGTTTATGAAATCATGAGAGGCATGCATAGGCTAAATAGACAATTTTTTTTCCCCAGGGTAAGCGAGTCCACAATTAGAGGGCATAGGTTTAAGATGAGAGGGGCAATATTTAAAAGGGACCACAGTAGCAATTTTTATGCTTAGAGGGTGGTATGCGTTTGGAATTAGTTGCCAGAGGCTGGTTAAGGTAAAGTATTTAAAAAGAAACATCTGGATGAGTATATAAATAGGAAGGGTTCAGACGGATATGGGCAGGTGTTGGCAAAATTGACAAGATGAGGTTAGGGTACCTGGTCGACATGGACAAGTTGTACCAGAGGATCCGTTTCCGTTCAGTACTTCTCTATGACTATGTCTATACAATGAAGAACATCAAGTGAAACACCTTCATAACCATCCTGTCTGCATATGAAGCAAACTTCAAAGAATTATGCCTGAAACCCCAGGTTGATTTGTTCTACAACACTACCAATGGCTCAACATTTAATTGTATATGTTTTTTTTGTTTGTTTTACCAAAGTACAATACCTCGCATTTATCAACATTACACTCCATCTGCAATTCTTTAGCCCAGTGAGTGATAATATTGGGGAAGAAAGGCTGGAAAGTAATCAGTTACCTTGTACCGTTTAATGGTTTTAGGAAGAGGGCAGTCACACGTTAGAGCTGGGAAACAGTGATCGGTGTTTCAGGCCAGAAAGTAAGCTCTGTTTTTGTCTCTGGTGTTCCGTGTTGATATTTATTCGAGATCCTTCATAGTGCAGTGGTGTCTGCAGGATTTCATTCCCTCATATTGCAGACTACAGATAATAGCCATTTAATCTGGAAATAATAAACAAGTATTTAAAGATGTTCATAGTTTATCTCGAAGGCAGAGCTCATAAACTCGACATCCTACAGTTGACTGGAAGAGCACAGCAGTTCAGGCTGCTCTTCCAGCACCACTAATCCAGTATTTGGTTTTCAGCATCTGCAGTCATTGTTTTTATCCTATAGTTGAGGCAAGTACCTTGCATTTTTTAAGAACGTTATTATTTTAACTGGTTAATTCAGTAGACTGAACCAGATTTCAATGAATCCATACCGATCTGGAAGCTGACATTTAAAGTTAAAAATTTGGGCATGGTTTAGATTTTGTGCAGTCGGTAGTATCCCTGCCTCTGAGGCAGAGCTCTGGATTCTATTCCAATTCCTGAACTTCCCTGGAAGTGTCCCTAGCTCGAAACCAGATTGTCTGGATTCAGGTGCAGCGTGTCAGAACAGGCTGATGAACGAACACACAGGAGAATCATGCTGCAACTTTTGGGGCTATTGTGGAGTGGTGGTAGTGTCCCTACCTCTGGCCCCTATAGGGCCAACTGGAGGCCAACTAATCCAACTAGAGGTGTTTAATAATATGTCTGAACGCATTGAGTAAAATGATTTTAAAATTGTGATTTGATCGAGAATGAAGAGGTGTCAGTGTTGAATTTCAGAATTTAAGCCCCGGATGCCTGAAAGCACAGACCTTGGGTGGGATACATATTTGCACCTTCGAGAGATTTATAAATTCATGAAGTGCATGGATAGGGGGTGAATAGTCAAGATCTTTTCCCCATGCTTGGAAGTCCACAATTAGAAGGCATAGATTTAATGTGAGAGGGGAAATATTTTAAAGTGACGTCGGGGCAACGTTACCACTCAGAATGTGGACCGTGTACAGAATGAACTGCCAGAAAAAGTAATGGAGATAGGTATAATTACAACATTTAAAAGGAACCCAGATGGATATATTGATAGGAAGGATTTAGAATGATATGTTCCAATTGCTGGCAAATAGATTAGATTCCCTACAGTGTATCACAAGTCCACACCAACTCTCAGAAGAGTTACCCATCCAGAACCATCTCACCACATTTACCCCGACTAATTCACCTGAAATTATGTGCAACTTAGCATGGCCAATTGACATAAGCTGCGCAACTTTGGACTGTGGGAAGAAACTCACGCAGACACAGCGAGAATGTGAAAACTCCACACAGTCAGTCAGCTGTGCCAGCAATCAAACTCAGATCCCTGATACTGTGAGGCAGTAGTGCTAACCACTGAGCCACTGCACCACCCCAAGTAGGGCACGATTACTTTCACAAATCAGGTTGGCATGGACGACTTGGTCAAAAGTGTTTGCTTCGGTGCTGTACAACTCTTCAGATTCATCAAGCCATTTGATCATGGTCCATGTGTAATCTTCATTGTCCACTACATAGCCAAACTTGGTTTCATCCACAATCTTTCTAAACACGCCTTCTATATTTCTCATCTGAATCATTTGTCTAAATGTCAAAACAAAAATGGATTGAGCAGAAGGCCCTGTGGAACACCACCGTGCACAGTGTCACAAAGCTGGTCCCTTTTCTCTAAAAGCTTCCTTTTCTCAAAGATACTGTGTGCTTGAATTTTTTTTCAGAGGCGTTGTTCTCGGCTCCAAGGTGACTGATTTGGTACAGAGATTGAACGGTTTTGTGATTAAAGGTATAATGAAAGGGGAGTGGTCAGCTCTCGAGGTGAGCAGTTCAGTCCAGAACCAGTTTGCAGTTTAGCTCTGTGGACAGGCTCTCTCGCTCTCTCTCTCTCTCCCTCTCTCTCTCTCTCTCTCTCTCTCTCTCCTTCTGCCCTTCTAACTTTAAGATGCAATCATTTGTTCTATTTCTACTGTTTTTAAGGGGGGTTTGCTTATTGGAATGGTTGTGTACTTTCTGAACAGCTAATTAAGTCTAGTTTGAATAGATTGAGTTCTGTAGGGGTTCTTTATTCTGTTCTTTTTTTTAAGTGTAGTTTTGTGAATAGTTTTTGTCTATGTTAAAACCTGATAATTTTCACTGTGCACTTACTGAAACAAATTACAAAGTTAGAGTCTGCGCTACCTGCTCAAGAATATTTTGAGTGGTCTGGCCTAGTCCATAACAACAGGCCTCCAGTCCGAAAAACAACCGTCCTCGATAATGCTGTCTACTGCTATTAGGGCACACACACACATACACAGACACGTACACGACACACATACATATACACACGCACCCAGACATACACACACAGACACACATTCCTGAAGAAGGGCTTATGCCCGAAACGTCAATTCTCCTGTTCCTTGGATGCTGCCTGACCTGCTGCACTTTTCGAGCAACACATTTTCAGCTCTTATCTCCAGCATCTGCAGTCCTCACTTTCTCCTCGAAGACACACAGAGACACACACACACACACACAGACGCACATACACAGATACACACACACAAAGACACGCACACAGAGACACACAGACACATGCACACGCACAGACACACACACCCACAGAAAACACATGCACACAGACACCCACGGATGCACAAAGAGACATACACACAAACACACACACGCAGACACACACACACACACACACACACAGATACACACGTGCATGCGCGTGCCGCACACATCCTAGAGTCTTTAGGATAAAACTCGATAATTTATGATTAAAGATGGGCTCAAGGCTTGTTGTGAGAGGGTCGTTGAAATAGCTTGAAAAACATGTCATCCATGATCAATAGTTCAGTTGACTGCATGAGCCAAATGGCCTTTTTACTGCTCTAATTTTGTACGCACTATGGTCCGTGCATTCGTCTGTATTAGTGTGTGTATTTGCGGGTGCATGTGTGTCTGTGTATCCGTGTTTTTGTGTTTCTGCGTTTTTGTGAGGTTGAGTGTGTCTGCGTGTGCACGTCTGTGTGTGTCTTTGAGTTTGTCTATGTGTGCCTATGTATGTATCTGTATGTGTCTGCACATGTTTGTGCTCCTCATTACTTTTAGTAATGGAAATATCAATGTACATTTTTGTAATTTCTACACTGTTTGTCATTCATCTTTAAATCATAGCTTGAGGAACTTTGTTTTAGTCATGAATTTGTTATTTTCACAGAGAAGGAAATCTACATGACTTCTTCCTAGGATGATCATGACCCAATGTGTGACCCAAATTTAAGCCATTCATCAAACTGGTAACACCGATAATTTGCTGTGACCAATAGAGGAGTAGCAGTAGAAAAGAAAACAGTTACTCAACAACCCAGGGAACTCTGGACCGGTGAGCCTGACATCAGTGGTCGGTGAGTTGTAGGACGGTATTCTGAGGGATAGCCAATTGCATGCATGTTCAAAGGCAAGGCTTGATTGGGGATAGTCACCATGGCTTTTTGTGTGAGAAATCATGTCACACTAATTTGACTGAGTATGTTAAAGAGGTGACAAAGCAGATTGATGAAGGCAGTAATGTAGATGCTTTCCATATAGACTGGAGCAAGTTCTTCGACAAGATTCTGCATATTAGGCAAGTTAGTAAGGTTAGGTCACATGGGAACCAGCGCACCCAAGACAATTGAATAAAAAAATAGATTGAAGGAAGGCGACAGAGGTTGGTAGAGGATTGCTTTTCAGACTGGAGGCCTGTGAACAGTAGTGTGCCAGAAGGATCAATGCTGAGCCCACTGCTTTTCGTTATTTATATAAATGATGTGGATGTGACCATAGGTGGGAAGGGTAGTAAGTTTGAAGATTACACCAACATTTTTGGTGTTGTGGGTAATGAAGAAAATTATCTCAGAGTGCAATGAGACCTTGATCAGACGGGCCCATGGGCTGACGAATGGCAGATGGTGTTTAATTCAGATAAATGTGAAGTGCTGCATTTTGGGAAGCAAATCGGGGTCCTTAATGGAAATTTATAGGAGGATGTTGCTGAGCAACGAGACGGAGAGATGTAGTGCAACACTCCTTCAAAGTGAATAGTATAGTGAACAAGGTGTTTGGTATGTTTGCCTTCATTTGTCAGAGCATTGAGTTTCGGAGTTGGGATGTCATGTTACAGCTGTACAGGATGACAGTGAGGCCACATTTTGGAATACTGTCTCCCTGTTGTACGAAGGTTGCTGTGAAACTTGAAAAGGTTCAGAAAAGATTTATAAGGATGTTGCCAGGTTTGGAGAGTTTGAGCTATAAGCAGAGGCTGAATAGGCAAAAGTGGTTTTCCCTGCAGAATCACGGACTTAAGGCTGACCATACAGTGGTTTATAAAATCATAAGGGGCATAGATTTTGTAAATAGACAAGGTCTATTTCCCAGAATAGGAGATTCCAAAAATAGAGGGTATAGGTTTAAGGTGCAAGGGGAAATATTTTAGATGGAACTTTAAGGCAATGATTTCATACAGAGGGAGGTGTACATATGCGATTATCTGCCAGAGGAAGTGGTGGAGTCTGGCATCTTGATTGGTATCTGAATAAGGAGGTACAGAGGAATATGAGCCAAATGCTGGCAAATCAGACTCGATTAGATTGGGATGTCTGGTCAGCACGGACAAATTTGCATGCGACATGACTCTTATAAGAGGGATGAGGAGACATTCTAAACAGGCATTTCATGTGGGAATTCTCTTCCCCACAAGTTTGAGATGCCCCTTTGTTTACATTGATTCAAAGCTGAGTTAGTTAAATATTTGGCAGAGAAGTGAGTCATGGATAACGGGATACAGTCAGGAAAGTGGGGTTGTGACCATAACTTGATTAGCCACAAACTTAGTGCCTGTTGGAGAAGGCTCAAAGTGTCTAATGGCCCACTCCTGCTCTTCAGTCCCATGTTTCTGTGTTCCATTCAGTCTCTCAAACCTGATAGACAGGGACACTTAGAGGCTACTTACTGCGATACCCTAGTGCACAGAAACACAGGAGACCATTCAGCCCCTCAAAACTCTCGCACACAATTTGGGCTGGTTTGGATAATGTAATTGGAAAACCCAGGTTGGGTATCAAAGAGGTCGCTCATCTCTCTTTATAGAGCTTCCCCTCTCTGCAACATCTGCTTCATATGTTGGTCATGTTGTAGACCCAGTTTCACGGTGCATACAGCCCCAACACCTCAGCCAGAGATGGTCCAGACAATCTGGCAACATTCAATAACAGAGCTTCCAGGAAAATAACACCTTCTACTTTCCAAAAATAGAATGTGAGAACCCCACAACCAGGGGTATGTCATTCATCCACACGGCCCCCTCCCCCCACAAGAATGTCTTCACCCACAATAAGATCAGAAGGTATAATACCAACCTCTATCGCCTTCCTGCAATCTATTTTTTTATTCAATTGTCTTGGGTGCGCTGGTTCCCATGTGACCTAACCTTACTAACTTGCCTAATATGCAGAATCTTATCGAAGAAATTGCTCCTGTCTATATGGAAAGCATCTACAACACTGCCTTTCATGTCCAGTTCTTCACAGCCCTCAACTCTGATTGGTCAAAAAGCACTCCTTACCCCCACACTGAGACCTATTGATATGAGCAAAAGATGTGAACACAAAGGCTCAGGGAAGAGTGACCGGCCCTGACATCAAGGCATCATTTAACTAAGGATGGTCTCAAGGAGCCTGAGCAGGATTGCGCTTCATAGGAATGAGTTGGAAACTTCCCTGGTTAGAGTGATTTAAAGCATAAAGCACAATGATTGTGGTTTGTGTACAAAAATCCATGCAGTTCTGGACATATCTGCAAAAGATCCTCAAGGTAGTTTCCTCAGCGCAAACATCTTCAGCTGCTTCATATAGATTAGAAGTGAGGGTATTCATTGAAGGTCACACAATATTCAGTAAAAATGTCCCCCTTCAGCTCCTGAACTAGTCTGTGTCCATGTGCAGCAAGACCTGGACAACATTCAGGCTTGTTCTGTTGGAAGTATCGGTAACATTCATGCAACAGTGATGCTGGACACGGCACATTTCAACAGTTAAAATGAAGAGATTATTCAGCTCCTCACGCTATCTTCACAGGAATATGAGGAAGTCATTCAGCTCAATGAAATTATTGGAGAAGTTTAGAGATAGCCCATTTAGTGCATCCAACGAATTTTCCAAGAAGAGAAGGAGTCACGTGTTATAGAAGACCGCAGAGCTCCTCAAAAATATTTGAAGGTTTGGCCTAGACTCTATCAACAATGAAATGTTATGATACAGTAATATCCCATAAACATGTACTTGGCAAAAAGGAAAGATCAGACACAGATTGTCAGATACAGTTCTCCAATCTAGGAAGGAAAACAAATCCACTGAAGCTTCCAACTCTGTGGTGACCCCAATAGCTTCTGATGTTACTGAGAATCTAAAACACTTCCTGTAATGTGGCTGCCAGAACTGCCCACAGTAATCTATCTATGGCCTAACCAATGGCATGTTTAACTCTTATTGTGTCACCTCGATGAATGAACACTATGCCTACAGTCCCGTGTGATTTCTTAACTGGCTATTATACTGTCCAGTCACGTTCAGGGATGTGTGGCGAAACACCCTCTAACCTCCCTAGTGTTCTGCTATTTATTGAATTCTCCCCTATCTAGTTCCTTCATCCAAGGTGCATCACATCCTATTTATCAATATTCCATTCCATCTGCCATTGATCTGACCATCTGACCATTCCACCTGTATCTTCCCGTAACATAAGGCTTTCCTCCTCACTGCCAACCACCTGGCAAATCTTTGTGTCAAACACAAAATTACTTATTACGCTCAGCCCCCACCCCCCACCACCCCCTCCACATTAATATTTACATCATTTATGAATACCACAAATAATTAGATACATTACACTTCTCGCTGTGGTGCACCACCAGACACTGGTGTATCGCTACAACCTTCCCAGTGACTTGGGACCACATAGCTGTTTTCTAGTCCTCTAGCACCTCCCTTGTGTGGTCAGATTCGACTAAAATATTTAGGTCAGGACATTTCCTCTCTTGTCTCCAACAGCATCCTGCGATACAACTCATCTGGACTTTACATCATCCAAAACCATTAATCCCAACTTGCATCTTATATAAATCTGCTCAAGAACTTCCCAGTCCATCTTCTTGAAATCTGTACCTGTATCTTCCTTTCTCAAATAAAACAGATGTGAAACTCTCATGTCACAGACTGTCAATGTTCCCCGGTTTCACATACTGATTACCCCATTGGTTTCGATATGGGTCCTAATGTTTTCCTGGTTATTCTGTTCAGCTTGTTTTTGTAGAACATCTTGGGTTCCCCCTAACTTTGCCTGCTGCACTTTTCCATGCCCCTGTATTAGTCAGTCTGCTGTGGGTGAATTTTCTAAGTTTCCCTGAGATCACCTCTCATTCTTTGAAACAGTACAGATCACAGGTATAATCTCATCCACACTGCATGCAGTCTGTGCAGAACGCCTTTACTTCGATATTCCAATTTCCGTTAACTGAAGGACAACATCACTTTTACCTTTCCGTTTCCCAAAGTCGCCCCTGAACCACGTTGGTTAAAGTTTATTTTCTATTCACTTTCTGAACTCTTAAACATCTACCTGAATATCTAACTATATCACATCCAATAGTTCTCCATTGTCTCTCCCTACAAGAAACATCTTCAAACCATTTCAAAAAAAGTTTGTTAACAGTGATTATTCGGGTGAGATGCAAGATGGCGGTGATCCAGTGGGTCTGCCCTGCTGACCTCTGCACCAGAACCCAGACAAAGTTATGCATTCACCATCTCTTTCTTCCCTATTGTGGTAAAATTGGAGGTTTTTGCTCCCCAGTATTGCTCTATGCTATTTTAAGTGAGTAACGGAAAATAACTAAGGGAAAAGGATCATGAGGATCACAACCAGCAATGCACTTCAGCAATGGATACACCCGCGGCTGTGACGTCGGCCTCTGCGAACGCTCCAGGAGACTTATCTGTGAAGTAGAGCCTGGCCTCAGAGTTCAGAGCCTGCGAGAGAAGATTGATTCAGCGATGGAGGAGACCTGAACCCGGATGGAACTGATCTCAGCCAAGCTGCAGAAGCAGGATCAGGAGACCCAGCGTCTCAGCCCGTGCATCGTCGAGGTGGAACAGCGGATCGCGACTTTGGAAACCATGGCAGAATCCTCGACGGGTCATGTCGAAGCCCTGGAATGGTAGCTAAGGGCCTTAGTAGAGTAGGTCAACGACCTCGAAAATCAGGGCCATCAGAAGAACATCAGCCTGGTCGGGCTGCCAGAACTAGAAGAAAACGGCCAGCTCGTCAACTTCTTTTCATTTCTCTCACTTACTGCCGAATGAGAAAGTGGGTTTGGGGATGGTGGGGGTGGTTACATTTTGTTTCACCCGGACTGCCTGATGTCGAAGTATGGATGGGACGGATTTAATTTTCTTGTTGTAAGACGCATGCAACTTTTGAAAACATTGTTTTGCCTGGATTTGATGAGCGGCTTCAGCTCGGAAGATCCATGGGGGATTAATGGGTAATATGTACACCATCTGCAGGAAGGGGGGATCTCTTCACTTATTTGTGTTTTATGTTGGCTCATTTTAGAAATATTTGTGAGAAGTTTTGATTTGGTTGTTATTGTAGTTATAGTTTCAAGTTTGTATGAACTGTTTACTGCTTTCACTTGACGTGCTATAAATGGGTTCTTCTCCATCAAGCCTGCCCCATCAAGGCAGCTGGTGGACCTGAACAGGGAGCTGCCTTGGTGGACGTTTGAGATGTCTTCACCCTGAAGGTAGGGGCTTCACCTTTTTTTCTAACCCACGTAAGTGTTATACCAGGATTGACATACTTTTTGCCCCATTGGACTTTTTTTAATGGGTCATGGGCTGCTTCGGATAGTTATGGCTAACCGCTTGTTTAATGGTGCACGTTGAACCTTAAGGAGAGTCACTCGCCAATTAAGAGAAAAAGATACTTTCAAGCCTCAGAAAGGAAGGGGTCAATGTAGCCTTGCTGCAAGAAACACATCTAACTGATAAGGAGCACTTAAAGTTACAGCAGGGAAGGTTCGGTCCGGTATTTATTTCATCCTTTAATTCGAAAAGCAGAGGAGTAGCTTCACTCATTCACACAAACCTTCTGCTTCAGTTGTTTGACCAAATTAATGATGAACGTGAGTCGTATCTGATCCTTAAAGCTTTAATACATGGAGAGGAATATGGGACATTGCATAATATTGCCCCACCACACCCCCTCAAATGCGCACTCCAGGTTGATGACCCTTGGGGAACATTGTACAATTAAAGGGGAGACTTTAACCGACTTATGGACCCTGAAGTGGATAGGATGTCAAGGGGTCTCACAGATATTTCCCAGCCATTAAGGCAGCTGGTGGACCTGAACAGTGAGCTGTGTTGGTGAACGTTTGAGATGTCTTCACCCTGAAGGTAGGAGCTTCACCTTTTTTCTAACCCACGTAAGTGCTATATCAGGATTGACATATTTTTTGCCCCATTGGACTTTTTAAATTCGTTGCTGCCCTGCAAAATTCTGATCATGCAGCAGTGTACGTGGATGTTAAGGCCGATGACGATGGGACAGGCGCGCAGCACTGGCGCATGGGTCCTTGCCTCCTGAAAGATAGCAAATTCATTGAGTACTTTTCGCGGGAATTGAAGTTTTTATTGGGACATTAACTTGGGTACGGCCAGTAACCCATCTGTGTTCTGGAAGACTGCCAAGGCCTATGCAAGGGGTTTGATTATTTCTTACTCGGTGACTCAGAAGCGGCAGAAGGGACAGCAGTAGCGTATGCTCAAGGCTTGGCTGAAGGCAGCTGAGACAGCATACTTTGACAGACTGTCTGTAACTATGTTGCAGCAGATTACAGCCCTCTGGGCTGCTCTGAACACTGCGCTCACCCAGACCACAAAGAGGGAGATTTCCTTTGCGAAACAGAGGTTATTCGAGTATGGTGCTAAACTGAGAAGGTATTTGGCGCACTTGGCCAGAAAGAAGAGTGCCCCCAATCTATTACATCCATTAGAGAGGGTGCTGGTACTATCACCTGCCGTCCCAAAAGGGTTAATGCAGCATTCAGAAAGTTCTACTCTGGGTTGCTCCAGTCAGAGGATTGTGCGTACAGATTGGTGAAAACGGAGTCATTTTAAGACCCTGGACCTCCCAGGTATAACTTCAGAGCAGGAGTCTCTTTTGAATGCCCTATGACATCCAAGAGATACAGGATGCGGTAAAGCAGATCCAGAGTGGCAGACCGATCGGCCAGATGGCTTGTGGAGTGAGATTTATTAGGAGTTCATAGACATGATGGCTGGGTCAATGTTGGATATATTCAATTATTCCTGTGGACAGAACTGCCTCCCATCCTCTCAGAGAGAAGCAAACATTTCTCTTATTCTCAAGAGAGGGAAAGCCCCAGAGGATTGCCTATTCGTATAGGCCTATACAATTATTAAACGTAGAATTTAAAATTTTTGTCAAAATACTAGCGTTGAGGCTGGAGAAGATCTTGTCCTTCATTGTGAAAGAGGACCAGACAGGTATTATTAAGAGTCACAGGTCTCCTTTTAATATTAGGAGAGTGCAAAATATGGTTCAGGTGTGCCAGCAAGGTCGATTCCAGGTTTGGTAGTCTCGCTGGATGCAGAGAAAGCATTTGCTTGGGTGTAGTGGCCGTACCTCTTTTATGTCTTGGAACTGTTTTGCCTTGGAGGTGTCTTTGCCTGTTGGATGGCAGAATTATTTAGTGACGCAACAGTGACAGGAGTTCTCACTAATGGTATAAGGTCTTATGGTATAATTTTAGCATTGGCAGAGGTGCCCCTTTCGCCATTATTATTTGTATTGCTGATTGAGCCGTTGGCAGAGGCCACCCAGAGGGGCCCCACTATAACTGAACGGGTGGTAGGGTCAGGAAGGCATGACATCATCCTTACACAGATGACGTTCTTCACTCTCTACCTAACCTGATGATATCTTTGCCCCGTTTTAAAGAAGTGATTGATTTATTTGAATCTATCTCGGGGTATAACATCAATTTTATGAAATCGGACGCCATGCATGTTGGGTGTTATTCGAGTACCTGATCATGGGGGGTGCAATCCGATTCCCTTTCAGATGGTCTCAAGAAGGTCTCCACTATTTAGGCATTTTTACCTCACCAGCCTTCTGTCAATTATATAAAGCAAACTTCGTGCAAGTGCTCGAGAAGATAAGACAGGACCTTCAGCTCTGGGAAGATATTCCAATATCCTGGTTAGGTAGAATACCTCCGGTTAAAATGAATGCACTTCCTCGTTTCTTCTATCCCATGCAAATGGTCCTTTTGATGCTCTCCAGGTCGGTTCTATGGAGGCTTTACAGTTGGTTAAGCTTGTTTACCTGGCACCACAAGTGGCCTCTTATGAAGCTCGCCAAATTGCAGCTTCTGCAGGAGATTAAGGGTGTGACTTTTCTGGACTTTAAGAAATACCAACGAGGGTCCCTGCAATCGTATGTGGCTGATTGAGCTTGCAAAGACCTGCGGTCAGTTTGGCTGGACATTGAGGCATCCCAGGCAAAATGTCCCCTCATTAATCTGTTGTTCATGGACAAGACGAGGATTGCAGAAATCCAATTGTCCATAAAATAGTTAAAGCCTGTAAAATGATGCGACAAAGTGAGGGCAATTTACAAAAATGAACTTCCCCTTTTATTCCCATTGTAGGATTGGTAGGATCCCAGCTGGGATTGATGGATTCTGCCTTTTGGCTCTGAGAGTCCAGACGAGTTTCCTGTTTGGGAGAATTATTTGACGTGGTGGTCATGGTGGTTTTAGAGCAGCTGAGCCAGAAATATGAGTTATCTTGGAGGGGCCACTTTCGTTAATTTTAGATGAGGAACTTTAGACAGAAAAAACGACTACATTAATGGTTAGTCCCCATAGGTCGGAAATGGAGGGAAGAGTGCTTCGTCCACAGGTGCTCTCTCGGTCAGCAGCCTCTATCATTTATTAAGAGGTAGTGTCTCAAATGATATAGAGCGGCTGCATGGAATCTGGGCTCAGGTATTGTGGGTCGAGATCTCACCAGAGGTGGGAAGATATTTGGGAAACCGTAAGGAAGATTTCAATTTGCAATAGGATGTAGGCTATGCAGTTGAAGGTACTCCGCAGGGTTTAATTGACATCCGAGCAGCCTGTCAAATTTAAGACAGGAGAGTCCCTAATATGCCCCAAATGTACAATAGATGTTGGTATACTTACGTATTGCTTGTGATCATGCCACAAGCTTCGTAGTTATTGGTGCACTGTAGCAAGTGTTTTGGAAGGGGTTTTGGGAACCGAGGTCATGGCAAATCCGGTGCCCCTCCTCTTGTGTTCGCTGACTCCTCCCTCTTTGGATTTGCATGGGAATAAATTGTTTAGTATTCTTTCATTTTGTGCGAGGAAGAACATTCTGATAAACTGGGTTCCAGGAAACCTCCCAGGACTCTGATCGTGGTGTAGACTAGTTATGGAGCCCATTCCCCTTGACTTCCTTATGAGTATGGGCCTCCAAGAAATGAACATTGTCGTAGGACGTGGCGGCCCTATTTCAACCATATACACATGGTTTTATTGGCTAAATTGGTCAGGACATTTGCGTAACAGTGAGGGCTCTGAGAGGAAGAATTCTGAACAAATACGGGTTTGGCAAATCATGCTACAGGTGATGGGGAGCTTTGGTCGGATTGTGCTGGGTGTTGTAACTTTATGTAATTTAATTTAATTTGCCTTGGTTCAGCTCGGTTTAATCTATGTTTTGTTTTGATTTTGTTTTGACATCAGCCCATTGATTTTGTGCACAGGGAAGAGAATGAGTCCATACAGCCACTCATGCTTCTTACACAGCAACCAGAGTAGGTCATTTCACACCATGTGCCAATTATACAGGATTGGAGGGAATGAAGAGAATATATAGAGGTGAAAGTTTACCACATTCACGATGGAATATAAAGTAGTGAGAAAAATGCTGGAATTTAAGAAAATTGTTAAAATCGATTTTTTAGGAATTAATGAAAGGACATTTATAGAGTGAAGCCACAATCCATCAGAAAGAACATAATTTTACAAAGGATGCATCATATTTTCATTATTTATTTGAATCTTTCAGAATGTGACAAGCAAGCTGCATAATGAGGATCCTGGAGATGTAAAATCAGGATTTGCAGAAGACATTGACTAAGGTGTGCACAAAAGATTAATCTGCAGAATAAGATTGCATATGGTTAGAAGTAATTTATTCACTTGGATGTAGGCTTGGCGAAACAAAGAATTGCATTGAGTTGGAATAACTGGTTCATTTTCTGTTTCCAAAAATACCGTAGGGCTCAGTCCCCAGGCCCCAACTAATAGCAATAAATACTATCACTTATTTGAGGGACTGGACATGCTATAATCAGTTTTTCAGAAGACACTGACTCAGTTGAGAAATTGTAATGAATGGTAAAGGATAGGTTACAGATGAAATGAAACAATGAAAAGTATGCGGCCGTTTTGGTCAGTGTAACAGAAAAGCAACTTCCTATCCAAACAGAGGGAAACTACGTTGTGCTTAGGTACAGAGGGATCTGGAATCCTCATCCATATCGCAAAAGACACAAATGCAGGTGTAGCAGATAATGAGAAAGGCAACTGCAAATTTAGTATTTATTTTTGAAAGAATAGATTATAAAGTGAGGGAGGTACTGCTGCAATAATCCAGGCATTTGTGAGATCGCAGTTGAGTACTGTGTACAGTTTTCATATCCTGACTGCAGGAGGGATGCAATTACCATAGAGGCTGTTCAGAAGAGGTTTACTAGACTGTTTCCAGAGATAAGGAGTTTGTCCTCTGAAGAGAGATTGAGCAATTCAGGCCTATATCTCTGGCGTTTAGAAAAATGAGAGGACATGTCACTGGACAATGCTAAAGGTGATTGATAATGTCGACATGCATTGGGTATTTCCTCATGTGGGGCAACCTACAACAAGAGATCAGAGTTTTAGGATCAGAGGAGTGGAATTAGAACAGTGATGAGAGAACTTCTCTCAAAGCATTTTAAATCAGTGTAATTCACTGTTCCAGAGTTAAGTGGATGCTGGGATATTGAGTAACTGAGGGGACATGGAGAGTGGGCCGCAAAGTGGGACTGATACCGAGATGACATCAGCCATGATTGTATTCAATGATGGAGCAGGCTGACATCAGCCATGATTGTTTTCAATGATGGAGCAGGCTGACATCAGCCATGACTGTGTTCAATGGTGGAGCAGGCTGACATCAGCCATGATTGTATTCAATGATGGAGCAGGCTGACATCAGCCATGATTGTATTCAATGATGGAGCAGGCTGACATCAGCCGTTATTGTATTCAATGGTGGAGCAGGCTGACATCAGATATGATTGTATTCAATGGTGGAGTAGGCTGACATCAGATATAATTGTATTCAATTGTGGAGCAGGCTGACATCAGCCATGATTGTCTTCAATGATGGAGCAGGCTGACATCAGCCATGATTGTCTTCAATGATGGAGCAGGCTGACATCAGCCATGATTGTCTTCAATGATGGAGCAGGCTGACATCAGCCATGATTGTGTTCAATGATGGAGCAGGCTGACATCAGATATGATTGTATTCAATGATGGAGCAGGCTGACATCAGATATGATTGTATTCAATGATGGAGCAGGCTGACATCAGATATGATTGTATTCAATGATGGAGCAGGCTGACATCAGATATGATTGTATTCAATGATGGAGCAGTCTGACATCAGCCATGATTGTGTTCAATGATGGAGCAGGCTGACATCAGATATGATTGTATTCAATGGTGGAGCAGGCTGACATCAGATATGATTGTATTCAATGGTGGAGCAGGCTGGAGGAGCTGGATTGCTGACTGAGGTACCTCGTCTTTCTTCAGTCCTTTGAACGTTTTACACAGGAATAGGGGAGGGCTGGTTATCAGACAGAAAGCAGGCACTCCGGATAAATCAGATTTAATCAGTTTAAAGAATGTAACCAGTAGGGTCACACAGTGGCCAGTGCAGGGTCCTCAGCTATTTACCATCTATATCAATGATCTTGAGAAGTGGAACAAATGTACTGTAACTAAGTTTGCCAATGGAACTAAGATAAGCAGGAAAGTAAATAATCAATGGAAGTTGTAGAGTCTGTAAATGGATATGGACAAGTTAATCAATGGATATAAGTTTGGCAGGTGGGATTTAACGTCACATATAACCTGTAATTTTCTTCCAGGAAGAACGGCGCAGTATGTTACTGAAATACAGAGGGATTACAAGACTTAGTGATACCGTGTGTACTGAAGGGTTTACTCTGAGCCGTTCAGACATGGCATGTGTTGCTCCATCACCCTGATCGTCTGCTGCCTGATGTTCCCAGCAGGCCTGTTGCTCTCATCCACCATATATATCCTCCGTCACTGAATGATGACACTGATGTTGAGGTCGGAGAGATGATGGAGCTGTCACCCAGTCCTGCCTGGAAAGTTCTGGAACATAGATGCTGAATGAAACTCTGACCCCAAAACCACTGGTAGCACGGTCCTCCCCCTGATGAGAAGCTACAGGTCATGTTAAAGGAGGTGACACCGCTCTATGACCAGCTCCTTGTTCAATCAGTGTCCCCTCAAAGTCTGCTCCAGGGTTAAGTGGAGCTTGGGAAGCTCTTCCTGGAAAACCCGGAGTGGGTCCAGCAGATCCCTTTCCCCAGACACACTCACTGCGTGGTTTCAGAGCTTCACCTCTCTGCAGCCTCTGCTCTATTTATTGTTCATGTTACAGACCCAGATGCTGTTACTATCGTCCCCAACCTCCATCCAGAGTTGGGTCACCAAATGCTCAGGTCTCTCTGAATGTCTGAGGCAGCTGACAGCACAACCTCCAGCAAGCCATTCCCAGCACCTCCACTAACGTTCCAATAACAGGAGTCAGTCTGGAGCCCCTCAGTTATAAATTCACTGCCTGGTAATTAACAATAGTACTCGAGGGGCTTCCTCGTGTAACCGACCACATGATCAGCTGAGAGGGACAAATACAGATGTTCAGTGAACAGGCACAGACCAAGTTTCAAAGACGTTTCTCAAAGGTGCTGGAAACCCCTGTCGACCATGAAGCACTAGATGGGGCACACTGGGAAGTGAACAACAGCCCAACACACACTCCACTGTTCATGGAGCACCACATGGGACACACCAGGAGGTGAACAGCCTGAGACGCATCTTTTCATTGTTTCTGAGCTTCACAGTGCCAGCTCTTGATACATTAAGGATCCAAATGGGACCCACAGCTGTGATCTATAGAAGAGCATGAGTCGTGCACTTTGCACATTGTTTCTGAACTTCATAATTACGTCCCCGGTGATTCAGGGATATTAGCACCAACGCTCAGGTTAAGGTGCAGAAAGACAGATACTCGGGTTATATTTGGATGATTACTTGATCAACAAGTTGAATAAACATGGCTCTTCTCAGAGAAATGGGGTTAGCCGGCACAGTCAGACGCTGGCGGGTCCAATAACAAGAGTAAGAACATAAAATAAATATGCTGACAGATCAGCTCAACTGGTCAGTTATGCCCGATACCAACTCTACCTCACAGAATCAGACATCATAGTCCAGATGAGGTATCTATTTAGCGTGAAGCACTGTGCAGACAAGGCTAGTGTACAGCTCAATACAACCCAGCAATCTGTAGGCTGTGCAGACCACATCAGCCCACGGGGAGCTGTGCAGTGAATAACTCTGTAATCCTGGAGCAGTTACCCTTCCAGCATGTAGAGCTGTGTCCACTATACCAGTGCATTGCTCAGTACCACTGTGTTTGATCACTGCCCACTGTCGCGAAACTTGCAGCCCATGCTGGAAGTGACAGGATGTGCATCTCCCATCCATTTACAGCTCCATATCTTCATTGTGCCAGGCGCTTTAGAACATCTAGTCCAGAGGAACGATGAAGCTTACATAAGGTTGAGGAGGCAATGGTTAGACAGTGCTCTAGAAGGTTGCAAGGTAACCAGGGTAGAAATGAAGAATAAACTCAGGAGAGATAAAAGTGTGCATGATAAAGGCTTGGCGGGTAGAACTAAGGTAAAACCTAAGACGTTCTACACTTACATGACAAACAAGAGGATGGCCAGAGTGAGGGTAGGGCGATCAGGGATAGTGGAGGGAACTTACGCCAGGAGTCGGAGGAGGTAGGGGAGGTTCTTAATGAATATTTGCTTCAGTATTCACTAATGAGAGGGAACTTGATGTTTCTGAGGACAGCATGAAACAGGCAGATATGCTCGAACAGGAGGATGTGTTGAAAAATTTGAGAAACACACAGACAGATAAATTTATTTGGCTAAACAGGATATGCCCTAGGATACTATAGGAAGTGAGAAGAGATTGCTGTGCATTTTGCGATGATCTTTGCATCCTCACTGTCCGCTGGAGTCGTGCCAGATGACAGGAGACTGGCAAAAGTTCATGCCTGGTTCAAGAAAGGGAATAGGGATAATCCTGGGAAGTATTGGATAACCAGTCTTACACTAATGACGGGCAAAGTATTGGAGAGGATTTGAGAGACAGGATTTATGAATACTTGGAAAATTATAAACGATTAGAGACAGTCAGCATGGCTTTGTGAGGAGCAGGTCATAGATCTTATTGAATTCCTTAAGGATGTGACAAAACACGTTGATGAATTAGAGCAGTGGAGGTGGTATATATGGATTACAACAAGGCGTTTGATAAAGTTATCCACGATAATCTCATTCACAAGATAAGGAGACATGGCTTACAGGGAGATCTGGTTGTCTGGATGCAGAATTGGCTGGCCCACAGTAGACAGAGGTGGTAGTAGAGGAACAGATGCAGCCTGGAGCTTGGTGACGAGCTTGGTGATCTGTTATGGGACCTCTGCTCTTTGTGATTTTTTCATAAGAGAGTTGGATGACGAATTGGAAGGGTGGGTTCATAGGTTCGCTGATGTCACGAACTTTGGTGGAGTTCGTGGTTAGTGTGGACGGCTGTTGTAGGTTGCAACAGGACATTGACAGAACTGAGCTGATGAGTAACAGTTCAAGATAAATCTGGAACAGCGGGATCTTGGGGTCCATGTCTATAGATACTCAAAGTTGCCATCCAGGTTGGTGCTGTTGTTTAGAAGGCGTATGATGTGTTGGCTTTCACAGCCGGGGAGCTCAGTTTCAGAGCTGTGAGGTTATGCTGCAGCTCTATAATCCCACTGTTTAACCCACTGTGATGAAGTTAAAGGCTGTTCTGCATTGAGAGCTTGAAAATTCTTGTCATATGACTAGCTAATATTTTCAGAGTGTGCTGGACAATTAAAACTATGTCACATCTAGCTGTGAAACAGATATGTTGAGCTTTGGCTGCTCTTTTGGCAAGTATTCGAATTTAACCAATCAAGTTGAAATTATGTCCCCTTATACTGAAGCCAATCGATTTTAAATTTATGTTTTGCCAACATCAAACCAAGGAGATGAGCTGATGTTGAGGGAATAAAGAGGCACGCATTTTGAAAGTTAGACAGAGAGTAAACCACCATTATGCGAGTCTGCCATGAACAACATTCTCTGTGCAAGATACTTTTTTTTGGATGAAAGGCCCTTGCATTAAAAGACAAAACATGACCCAGGGAGATATTCAGTGCAAAGAAGGAGGGCATTGGACATTACAGCCACTGTCTGGTTTAAGTAATTTTAATACATTTTTTCTTTAATTGGAAGAGTATATTGTTAAGGGTGGAAGAAGATAACAAACATTTCAGAGAAAGGAAAGCTTAGAGTTGGGAATAACTGTTGTTGTTCAATGTTCACTTTTAGTTTAAGGAACACATTGATATTATTTTCAATTAAGTATTGGAATTTGCGAGCTTTCTGTCACTCGATTTTAACAGATTATGAGCGAGGTGAGCTTTTCTGAGTGTTTGGTTTAATTAGCAGAAGGGTTCATCGCCGTGTCATAACACCACACTTGTAATACCTTATTCTAGTCACCTCATTAAAGGAAAGAGGTGGAAGCTTTAGAGAACATGCAGAGATTCACCTATGGAACTTCAGAAAGATTGACACAAGCCACACAGAGTGATTGAAATATTGAGAAAGTCACCACGTGAAAAATAAATGCTGGCAGCTTCCCAATGTTTATATAAACGTCAGTGTATCAGTGGGTGTAGTGATGACTGGGTATCTGTGTGTGCATGTGCATCTGTGTACCGGCATTTGTCTCTATGTGTCTGTATTAGTATCTGTGCTACTGTATCAATCTCCGTGTGTGTCTGTGTATCTACATTCATCTCTGTGTGTCTCTGTGTGCCTGTATTTGTGTCTGTGTGCATCTGCATGTCTGTATTCCTCTCTGTGTGTATCTGACTGTATTCACATGTGTGTGTATCTGCGCATCTGTATTCCTCTCTGTGTGTCTGTGTGTCTCTATTCGTCTCTGTGTGTTTCTGCGCATCTCTGGTGTATCAGCGTGTCTGTTTTTGTCTCTGTGTATAACGGTGTGTCTCTGTTCAACACTGTGTGTATACGTGTATGTGTATTCGTCTCTGTGGGTATCTGTGTGACTTTATGCATCTCTGTGTGTAATTGCGTGTCTATATTTGTCTTTCTCTGTATCTGCGTGTCTGTATTCATCCCTGTGTGCATCTGCGTGTCTGCTTTCATCTCCGTATCTGCGTGTCTGTATTCATCTCTATGTGCATCTGCTTGCCTGTATTCATCTGTGTGTATGTGTGTCATTAAATTCGTCTCTGTGTGTATCTGCGTGTCTCTATGTGTATCTGCGCGTCTGTGGTCGTCTCTGTATCTGTGTGTCTGTGTTCATCTCTGTGTGTATCCGTCTGTCTGTATTCATTTCTGTGGGCATCTGTGTGAGTCTATTCATCTCTGTGTGTATCGGCGTGTATCTGTGTGTATCTGCGTGTTTTTGTTTGTCTCTGTGTGTATCTGTGTGTCTGTATTCATCTCTGTGTGTATCTGTGTGTTTCTATTCATTTCTCTGTGTATCTGCGTGTCTGTATTCATTCTGCGAGCATCTGTGTGTATCTATCCGTCTCTCTGCATATCTGCTTGTCTCTGTAACAGCGTGCCTGCATTCATCTCTGTATCTGCGTGTCGGTATTCGTCTCTATGTCTATCTGCATGCCTGTACACATATCTGTACCTGCATGTCCGTGTTCGTCTCTATGTCTATCTGCATGCCTGTATCCATATCTGTATCTGCATGTCTGTGTTCGTCTCTATGTCTATCTGTATGCCTGCATTCATCTCTGTGAGTATCTGTGTGTCTGTATTCGTCTCTGTGTGTATCTGTGCGTCTGTGTTTGTCTCTGTGTGAATCCTTGTGTCGGTATTCATCTCTGTGGGCATCTGTGTGAGTCTATTCATCTCTGTATCTGCGTGTCTGTATTCGTCTCTATGTGTATCTGTGTACCTGTATTTATCTCTGTTGTGTATCTGCCTGTCTGTATTTGTCTCTGTGTGCCTGTATTTGTTTCTGTGTCGCTGCACATCTGCATTTGTCTCTGTGTGCGCCTGTGCATCTGCATTCATCTCTGTGTGTATCTGCATGTCTGTATTCGCCTTTGTGTGTATCTGTGTTTTTGTATTCATCTCTGTGCGTACCAGTGTATCTGTGTTAGTCTCTGTGTATATCTGTGTGTCTGCGTTCATCTTTTTGTGTATCTGCGTGTCCGTATTTGTCTTTTTGTGTATTTTCGTGTCTGTTTTCATCTGTGTCTTCTGTCTGCGTGCCTGTATTCGTCTCTGTGTGTATCTGTGTGTCCATGTGCACAGTGGATCTGTCAGCCTCTCTGGTGTTTAAAGTGATGCAATGTCCCCCTCTGCTGGCCTTCACACTCCTCTGTGTTGACAGCACCGCATGGTGACAACCATCAGGGATTCAGTCTGGGAGGGAGTGGGAGGAAGGCAACTCATAGAGACATCCAAACTGACAGAAACATCTGCACGCGCACACATACACAGTTTGGTATATGGAGGATAGTATTCGTACTGAGGACCCTTAGAGTGGAGAATGTTCAGGTAAAGTAATATCTATGCTCGCTCTGCAATGTGGAAGTTACTTTTCTTTAAAGATTATTTTTGACACAGGGTGCACAAATTAAAGAGTATTTTCATCCGCAAATGCATCCAAGCAATGTCGATGGAACGATTTGTAAGTTGATGCAATGAAGTTATTGCACGTTCATTTACTTGAAATCTTTTATAATACACTCCTCCAAATGATAAATGAGAAAAGATTGAAAAGTCCTGAAACTGACACAGTGATGGTGGTAATATCTCAGGAAAGCTATCGCTAGGTATCAGATGAAACTGCTCTGTGCTTCTAAAGACATTATTTGAAAAACGAAACAGCCATGCAATTTGAGAGATTGATAGTGTTTGATGTCCTCTGAGAGAGAGAGAAAAAATCTGACTCTTGTGCAGTGGCATGGTGAGGTCAGCAGAGGGTGACATCGTATGACTCTACACTTAACATTGACAGACAGTAGAGATGGGGGAAGGGGCGAGGGTGTTTATCTCAGTTTCAGTGGATTTACCACAAAAACCACAAAGGCTGCATTTCCCAGAGATGACGACAGAGATACACACAAACATACATAGACACATTAAATATACAGCACATATAAATACAGATATGAACACTTACACGCTAACACAGGCATACTACCGCGCACAGAAAAAAATGTTTCTTTCAGATAGAGATGAATACGCTTTTCATCAATAAGGGGATCAATTGATAAGTTCGTGAATGCAAAAGAATGCGGCTGAGAAATATTTCACCCTTGATTGAACGGCACAGCAGATCCAATTGGATAAATGGCTTAATTCCACTCCAATTTCCTATTTTCTGAAGTGATTTATTGTTGAAGGTCGAATTCAAATGCAGATTACATGGTCAAACGTAGCATTCTTGGCCGTGTGGAGGAGCAGACGGACCTTAGCGCCCACGTCCATAGGTATCACCAAGTTGCCACTCAAGTTGAGAGCAGTATGGTGAGTTGGTTTTCATTAGCAGGGAGATTGAGTTGAAGAGCCAGGAGATTATGTTGTAACTCTATAAAGCACTGGTTAGATCACACATGAATTATTGTGCTGAGTTCGGTCACCCCATTATGGGAAGAAATTGGAAGCTTTCGAGAGGGTGCAGACAGGATTTACCAAGATGCTGGCTGCGCTGGAGGCCATGTCTTTTGTAGAATTTCTGAGTGAGCTAGGCTTTTCTCATTGGAGTGAAGAAGAATGTGAGCTAACTTAATAGAGGTGTGCAAGATGCTGAGGCATCGACAGAGTGGACAACCAGAGACCTTTCTTCCCAGGGTTGAAATGGCTATCACGCAGGGAGCATAATTTTAAAGTGATTGGAAGGAGGCCTGGAGATGTCAGATGAAAGTTGTTTACACAGGTAGTTATTGGTGCGTGGAATGCACTGCCAGCGATGGTAGTAGAATCAGATACATTAGGGATATTCAAGCAACTCTTGGATAAACAAATAAATGATAACAAAAGGAAGGGTATGCAGTTTACTTTAATCTTAGACTAGGATAAAAATGTTGGCACAACATTGAAAGCTGAAGGACTGTACTGTGCTGTACCGTACAATGTCCTAATTTCCTACACTCTTGTGAGCTTATGGTATCTGGAATTAATCTAACTTCGATTGAGGCTAAATGTGTTAATTATTTGATTGCCAAGTGTTATAGGAATTGTGGACAGGTTTGAGAGTTTGAATGGTCTATACCTGTTCCTAATTGTCGAGTCCTTGTTTCAAAAGAGTGGTGATTGGCTTGAGGGGGAGACATTTAAAGAATAAGGGCATTCCCATTTCAGACTGAGACAGGGATCCTCCTTTCTCTTTAGGGCTGTGTGATCTGTAGTGTTCCCATGCCCGAGGAGCAGTGAAGACTGGGTTGCTGAAAACATTCCAAGGTTGAGTTCCATAGATCAGTGATAAACAAAATAATCCATGTTTATTGGGAACAGACAGGAAAGGGATGTTTAGTTACCATCACATGCAACCCTGCTGCTCTTAACCCATGTCTTGTTCTCTCATTAAACCCTCGTTGCTTTTACAGAGGGAGAGGAAGTTCCCATTCAGCCCGTCAGCAATGAGGCACGCGGAGACCTTTCTGCCCTTCTATGGATTTACAAAGGAAGATGGTAAAGTCATTCAGCCATTTGAGCACATTATACAGCACAGGAGTAGGCTATCCAACCTTTCTCGGCTGCTACACTGGAGAAGGGAACCCTGGGTAACTCTCAGGCTATAGACAATAGGGATTGATGTTTATTTTCATTTTGGTAAATTTTAACTTGTTGGAGTGCTTTAGAGATCAGTGCAAGATCAACAACTATATCGAACCTGTCAATGATTTGGATGTGGGGACTGATTGAATTGGAGCTCAATTAGCTCAGCCACCAAGATAGTCAATCAATCAGGTGTCAAATGGAGGTAGAGAATTTGTCATGAGATAGAGACAGGGGGCGTTAATGTGTAAACCTACAACAGAAACAGTCTAACCTGGGCTAATGAAATTTATGCTGTGAAAAAGGTTAAAACAACAGTAAACTACTTAAAAAGGAGAGAGATCACTAAACCCAGTGGTGCAACGGGATTTGTGCATCCTAGTACATACATCACACAAGGTTAGTATGCCAATGCAGTCAGTGATTAGGAAAGTATATGGAATGATTCTACTCAATGCAAAGGCTATCGGAACACTTTACTGCATCTGTACATGAGTTTTCTGTGGCCACATTTGATGTATTGTGTGTGGTGATGATTCCATAAACTGACAAATAAATATACTCAATTGATTTAGAAGCTCTGTTAGATGTTTCACTGTACTTGGCCTCTATTAATCTTGTCCCATTTGCCAGCATTTGACCCATATTCCTCTAAACCTGTCCTATTCAAGTACCCATCCAAATGGTTTTTAAATGCTGTAATTTTCCCAGCTTCCAACACTTCATTTGTCAGTTAAATCCATTCACTCCGAGTAAAGGTTACCACTTTTATCTCGTTTAAAGCTTTTCCCCTCACCTTCAATCTGTGTGCTCTAGTTGTGACCTCCCCAAACCTCAGAAAATGTCCTTGGTTATTCAAAAATTCCATGCCCCTCATGATTTTATAAACCTCTACCAGAGCACTTCAGGCTAAAGAATGAGAGATTTTCATATTGTACGATATAAGATCTTGGGGAGAATGTTTCAGGTGCATGGCTGATGGACATTTCCTCTGGTATGGGAAACTAGAAGTAAGGATTCAAATTTAAGAGAAAAATGCATTCATTTTAACACAGATAGTGCAAAAACATGAATTTATTGGATACAATTATGAGGACATATACAAATGCATCTTCAAATGACAGCTTATAAATTGTTCCTACATGGAGCAGGGAACAGGGACGGATTAATACAGTCACGAGCATGTTCAAGGAGGCTTCACATGGTCCAGTTAGGTGGTCAGATAACATTATTGTATATTTCAGCTAAATGTTGGAGAAGATGCAACCTGCTAGAAAAGTCACGGTCTATTGTTTCCTCTCTTACCTTGTTCCTTCTCACAGCAACATATAAGAGGTGAAAACTCATTAGTAACCTTTAGCACTCATGAAGTTTTCCAGTTAAGGATTCTTTGGAATCTCCACACTGCCTGAAGCAAAGGGAATTCAGCCAAATCCAACCGTTCCAGGAAAGAATTCGATTGCCAGCAGCTTGTGTGAGCAGCATGACCTCGAGGCAGAATACAATTTAACATTTCCTTTTGTCTTGAACTTAAATTTTGCTCTGAAAAGCTCTTTCAACCTGATATTCTACAGAGGTTTTTTCTGTTTGTCTTGATGCATGTGTATGTGTGTGTCTATGTGCACTTGTGTGATTGACACTGTGAGTGTCTTTTTGTATGTGTCTGTGTATGTGTATATTTCTGTGTATACAAACTGTGTCTCAGTATAGATTGAAAGATAAATATTAATGCACATATATGTCCACACTGCTTGCCATGTATCTTTCCATCATAGCTGGAGTAAGTTTGCTTTGGTAAATTACTTTTCCAAATTAAAGATATCTACCTGACTTGTGTCTAGCAAAGAACCTGACCTAGTCTGAGAACTATATCATTGGCCATATCAGCAACGTAGTTACATTTAAAATATGTCATGACCAATGGAGGAGCTGGAGTAGAAAATGAAACAGAGGCCTTGCCAAACCCAGTCTGAACAGGGATGAGGAGAAATTCACAAAGGGCTGTTTGAGTCGGAATGCTCTTCCCCAGAAGTTTGTTGTGCCTATGTGTTTGCATTTATTCAAAGCCGTGCTACTTAGTCATTGCATGGTAAATGGCAATGAACTACAGACAGGAAAGTGAGGCAGAGACCACAACCTGATCAGCCCCAATCTTAGTGCCTGATGGAGAAGGCTTTAAGTGTCAAATTACCAAGCCTTCTCCTCAGTCCCATGTTCCTATGTTCCACTGAAACTCTCAAACCTGATGGACAGGAACAGTTGGAGCCCATTTACCCCAATAACCTGGTGAACAGAAACAGCAGAGACCATTCAGCAGATGAAGACTGTCACACACAGTTTGACACTACGTTGGAAAATATCCTTAGGAAAAGAAACGTTCGGTGACGGTGTGAAACATCTCATTCCTCTGTCTTTCCAGAACTGTCTTCATTTCTTGGTCATGTTGCCGATTCAGATTCACTGTAAATACAGCGCCCATATCTCACCAAGAGATGGCCCACCAAATCCTCTGGTCTCCCTGACTGCAACATCCAATAACAGAATTTTCAGGAAAATAACGTCGCAATAACAGAATGAGAGAACATCAGATACACGAATACGTCATTCAGCCCTTCTGGCCTGTCTTTCCCTTCATCATGAACATAGCTGATCTGCAAAAGCCACAACTCCTCTCTAATGCTAAATCCCTGCAGTCCTCAACATTCTGATGCCTCATATTCCATTGTGCTGCCTTCCAAATATCTTAGTGATCTACCTTCCCAACCTGTCTGGACTACAGAAGTCCCGATAGTCACTACCCTCTGTGAGAAGGAAACACTCCTCACAATCACACCGTAACCTATTCACACGAATAAAAGATATGAACACGCGGTAAGAGCGACTGGCCCTGATATCAAGGCAGGACTAAATTGTGGATGGTATCAAGGAACCCTGAACAGAATTGAATGTAATGGGAATGAATTATAAATTCCCCAACTGTTTAGAGGCATTCAGAGCACAAGGGAAGATGTTTGTGGTTGGTGTGGATCTATTATTTCAGTAACAGGACATCTCTGCCTGCATCCTCAAGGTAGTTTTCTTTAGCTGTTTCAATGTCTTACCCACATCTTACGGTTAGAAGTGGAGACATTCTCTGAAGATCACACAATATTAAGAATAATTTGTTTACCTCTCCACTGCTTTAGCAGTCCCTGTCCATGTGCAGCAAGACCTTGATAGAATCCAAACTGTGTTGTGAAAGTGATGGTAACACTCCTGTAACAATCTTACTAGAAATGTCTCTTTCTAGTGTTCCACAGTTAAATAACAAGAGCTCATTCAGCCTCTCAAGCTGGTTTCAACAGAATATATTCAACCCATTGAAACTATTAAATGCGAACAGGGATAGCCCATTCAGTCCCTCCTGCCTATTACACAAGGAAGGAAGGAGTGTCATCAGCACATCCGCGGTGTTAAACAGGAAACAGGAGTTGCCAATCAGGTCTTTGAGGTAAAAACAATGACTGCAGTTGCTGGAAACCAGATTCTGGATTAGTGGTGCTGGAAGAGCACAACAGTTCAGGCAGCATCCAAAGAGCTTCGAAATCGACGTTTTGGGAAAAAGCCCTTCATCAGGAATAAAGGCAGTGAGCCTGAAGCGTGGAGAGATAAGCTAGAGGAGGGTGGGGTGGGGAGAAAGTAGCATAGAGTACAATAGGTGAGTGGGGGAGGGGATGAAGGTGATAGGTCAGGGAGGAGAGGGTGGAGTGGATAGGTGGAAAAGGAGATCAGCAGGTAGAACAAGTCCGGACAAGTCCTGGGGACACTGCTGAGCTGGAAGTTTGGAATTAGGGTGGGATGGGGTGGGGTGATGGTAGGGGAAATGAAGAAACTGTTGAAGTCCACATTGATGCCCTGGGGTTGAAGTGTTCCAAGGCGGAAGATGAGGCGTTCTTCCTCCAGGCGTCTGGTGGTGAGGGAGCGGCAGTATCCTCGTGCTAGCCATTACCATCCAAGAAAAAAGAGTCCCGCTATCCAGCCTCTTTAATATCTGATTATATTATATGTCTGAATTAAGTCACCTCTCAAAATCTCTCAAATGAAAACAGCCTCAAGTCCATCAGACTTTCCTCGTAAGACCTTACCTCTATACCAGGTAACAACCTAGTAAAGCTCCTCTGAACACTTTCCAAAGATTTCACAGCCTTCCATGAATGAGGTGACCAGAACTGTATTCAATAGTCCAAGTGCAACTGCACCAGGGTTTTGTACATGACACAATGTTTCCGAAACTCAATCCCTCTACTGATAAAAGCAAACGCAACATATGCCTTCTGAACAACCCTACCAACCTGGGTAGCAACTTTCAGGGATCTATGTACATGGGCACTGAGGAATCTCTACTCATCTACAGTACCAAGAGTCTTACCAAGAGACCAATACTCTGCATTCCTGTTGCTCCATCCAAAATGAATCACCTGACATTGTTCCGCATTGTATTCCATTTGCAACCTCACAACCCAGCCTGCATATTATCTCTGTCCTACTGTAACCCACAACCTCGTTTGGCACTATCCACAACTCTAGCGACCTTTGATACATCTGCAAATATACGAACCCATCCTTCTACGCCATCATCCAGATTGTTTATAAATATGACAAACAACAGTGGACCCAAAACAGATCCTTGCAGTACACCACTAGTAACTGAACTCCAGGATGATCATTTCCCATCAGCTTCCACACTCTGTCTTATTTCAGCTAGACAATTCCTGATCCAAACCGCGAAATTATCTTCAAGCCCATGCCACCTTTTTTTTTTGCAATAAGCCTATCATGGGGAAACTTACCAAACGTTTTCCTGAATGTCATATACACTACGTCAACCATTTTACCCGCATCCACCTATTTGGTCACCTGCTCAAAAAAATCAGTAAGGCTTGCGAGGTATGACCAACCCTTCACCAAACCATGTTGACTATACCTAATCAAATTATTCCTTTCTAGATGAGTATACACACTATCTTTTTAACAATTTCAACACTTTACCCACAACCAAAGTAATTCTCACTTGTCTATAATTAGACTCTATTCCCCTTCTTGAATAAGGGAACAACATTTGCTATCCTCTAGCCTCCTGCGCCATTCCTGTAGACAATGACAATATAAATATCTGCAATCTCCTCACTGGCTTCCCAGAGAATCCTAGGATAATTCCCATCCGGGGAGTTATCTATTTTTACACTTTCCAGAATTGCTAAAAACTCTTCTTTTTGAACATTTATCCTATCTAATCTAATGACCTGTATCTCAGGATTAACGTCGACAGCAACTATTTTCTATTGTGAATACTGATGAAAAAATTCGCGTAGCACTTTCCCTATCTCCTCTGACTCCAAGCACAAATTTCCACTATTACACTTGATAGGCTCTAATCTTACTCTAGTCATTTTTTAAAAAATTCCTGATATAGTTATCGAAAGTCTTCGGGTTATCCTTGACCCAACCTACCAACGTCATCTCATGCCCCCTCCTGGCTCTTCGATGCACAGGATATTCAGAATTAAAAACCACGACATGGATAACACAATGTGCAGGGCCATGGGAAGAACATCAGTAGAAATATAGCTCATTATGTGTTTATACAGAGGTTTTGCCCCAGTAACCACCCGCCTTTGTTATAATAATGATATATAATTCTAAAGTGATAAAATAAAACATTCGGCCCATCGAGCTGACACTTATCCTCTGAAGAGCATTGCATGCAGATCCCCCTCCTAAACAATTCCTCTATCTCCCATAGTTAAAGCAAATAGTTGCACATCAACAATTTTTCATGGTCAATTAGGAGGAATCAGAAACACCTGGACTAAACACTTGCAGACACGGGAAGAATATGAAAGCACATTACAGGCGGTGGCCCAAGGGTGGAATTGAGCGCAGGTTCCCAGGTGCTTCGAGACAGCAGTGCTAGCCACTGTGCCACCCACTCAACTATGTCACTGTGCTAGCGGATACGTGGGAACTTGGAAATCTCAAATACAAATGGAAAATGTTAGTGAAACACAGCTGATGAGTCAGTATCTTGAGAGTAAAAGAGAGTTAACATATTGAGACGGACATGACGCTGTTCTGAAAAAGTCATATCGGTCTCAGAACATTAATTATCTTTCTGCTCAGATGCTGCTGGACTTGTTGAAGTTTTCCAGCACTTCCAGCTTCCTTTTGCTTTTGCAGTGTGGATACTTTTCTGATATGAAAGGGAACAGTGAATCTGCCATTTCAGTTAACTCTTGTATTTGGTTATAGTCATTGAATGAAAAAATAAAAACTTTTTATTTAACAGAGTCCTAAATATTCATAACATTTTCCGTGTCATAAATCACCATGAAAATGTTCAATTCAGAGGCCACGAATCACATGATCAATCCTCAAAAGGAAACCAGTTGAATTAAGGACCCCAATCATTGCCTCAATATCACTCGGGTCATAGTCATTCAGCAAGGTCTTGCATTTCTGAAACTTTAGATGAAACTGTGGAAACATAAGATAGATTGGTACAGGGCATAGTCATCCACGTATTTTGGAAAGAACTAGCATGGGCAGAATTTACATGTCAAACACAATCAATCTGTAAAAGGTGACATAGAGCAGCCTCCTTGAATCTCTTCTCTCTAAGTGATGCACATACGCACAGAGCTGCACATTCCAAGATGTTTTAACAACAGGTAGTTTAGGAACAGCAAATTAGTTCCTCGTCAGGATGGCATGTAACTTAGAAGATAACTTGTAGAGAGTGTTTTCCCATTGTTCCCATTACCAATGCAGAATGTTCTCTAATTCCCATTAATCACAGTTTTGCTCAGGATCCTTGATTCCACGCTCGGTCAGGTCTTGCTTCGATTGAAAGGGAAGTCTCTCTGATCTCACCTCAAATTATATTAGAAGATCAATTGAAAGAACAAGGAGCAAAAGGCAAGAATACTGTTTGTTTGAACAATATCCTCACAATATACAAAAGATAATTGATGCATGGAGTTGCAATTCAGTCCCAAGATGCTTGTCCTGTTGGTGATGAGGCTGTTTGGTTAAGTGTTGTGATAAAGGGACCGGAAGAAACTCCACTCTAGCAACAATTAACAAAGCCATCCTGTTCACGGCGCATCAGACTGTGGCAAACATTCTGTTTTCTGTTGCTGTCGCACAGTGATCATTTCAAACGCATCATTCACTGATGACATGTAGTAGCACAGAAGTCAGCAATTTCCAGCATTTAGTGTGAGAGCAAAAAGCAAAAGGGAGAGTCAGGGAAGGTGGGAGTGATAGGGAAATGGTGTGATATACAGTGCTAGAAGTGTGAAGGGTGATGGTCAGTGGAAGGGTATGTCACAGCAGAAGGGTCAATGCAAGGGAAGTAGGTGGGTAAGGAAAGAATAGGAATGAGAAGGGGTGGTGTATCAGAAGGCCCATCTGTGGCAGGGAAAACCATGCAGTTGCAAAACTGAGATTGATGGCCAATCAAACATCACTGTTAAGGAAAATTGGGATCTGGTTTCCTTTGAATATGAGGAAAATGTTTCTCATACTTCTTTTATTAACAGTATTCTTGTTCATATTGTATATACACGCTATATTTCTGTACCTCCATCAAGTGCAGACATTTCCCTTTCTCTCCAATTCATTATCTCAACATCATGTCACGTTATGTCACTAAACAATATCCAGAAAGGTAGGTGTTTTGTTTTTTCTATGAATTTGCTTCCAATTCAATGTAGAAATGAGAATGTGTTTTGAACTTCTACTGCATGCTTATAATGCAGAATTTAATTGAATCTTTATCCTCATCACCTTAGTTCTTTCAAACAAACTTCATGAATGAGCCTGCGTCCATCCTGAAGATTAAAAAAGAGTTCCCTCTACTCTGATGGGTTTGCAGCGAATGTTATTAAAAATGAGCTGTAGGCCCATATAAAATGGAAATGTTGCAGTGCATAGTGCCAAAAGCGACTACAAGGTTAATGATGTACAAGCCTTATGAATGATACATGCAGAGGGCCGGAGTATAAAAGCAGAACTCGGTTCCATATCCAAAATACTCTCTGTGGCTCCATTTCCTGCATCATGCTACAAATTCACCAAAAGAGGGACAACTATAGACTGGAATTATCAATACTTCTTCCGCAACAACAACTTTAGAACAGGTAAAAAATCGAGCTGTGTTTCTGATATTCATACACGTTGATGATAAGAATATGGGAAATGGGGGTGGGGGTTAGAGCATGATAAACAATGTTGTGGATGACATAATGATTATTCCGGTGGTTCAGAGTGAGGACGAAAGTGTTAGGTTACAGGAGGGTACAATCGGATTGTTCCAATGGCCAGATCAATGACCGAAAAACTTAACACTGCTTCAGATGAGATGCTGCACATTAAAAGAATAACAACAAAAGAGAGTATTCAAACCATGAAGCAAGGCTAGATTTGCTTTTGCTTTACTTTGGAGCAGAGAATTATGGTGAGAACCTGACAAAGGCGTATAACAGCATGAGAGGGAAAGACACAGTGAACAGACAGCAGCTGTTCCCCTTAGTCAAACGGTTAAATACAAGGGGATATACGTTTAAAGTGAAAGACAAGAGATTGAGTGAGGATTTGTGAAATCTGTTTTGAATCCAGCGGGTGATATGCTTCTGGAATGCATTGCCTGTGAGGGTGGTTGAGGAAGGAAACCGTACAAACTTGGCAAAACACTTGTATCAGCACTTGATGGTGCCAGATTTGATAGGCATCTTCTTTATTTTACGATTCCATGATATATTGTGAAGCACCACCCAATATCAATTGTTTGTTTGTTCCATTGAACTGTGCTCAGTAAGTGGGGAGATTACAAATCAGCATCATCCCATGGAGCATCAGCACTTACTAAACCGAGGACATCCCTGAAAATATCCAAGCTAATTCACATGGTCAGTGTATGTTTTGTTCATTAAGCCCACCGACATATTCCAGCTGTTTGACAACATTAGTTTAAGGACACCAATAACATACAAACAAACTTTCCTTCATCGTTATATAGACTTCTAGTTGCAAAGTTGTTATTTCTCTGCAGAATACTAAATTCCTTGCCATATATTCGCTTTGACAAAGAGTCAGTTTTCCTGCGTTTTTCTGCTAGCTGTTCATCACAGTACAGCGGTTTGTTTAACACTACATCCACCACCAGTAATACTTACTCCCAGCTAAACTGGCACATGAGATGCACAGCTGGTACTCCCTCCCAAAAGCCACTTGGAATGACCAACACCAACTGGGCTGGAACTTCTCAACGGCAATTAATATTGGACTAGCTCCATTAAAATCCAAAATGAATTTTTGAAAAATCCAATTTCCTCATAATAACTGAACAACGTCACCATGTTTATTGACCAGATGAGCTTGTTGCGGACTTTGAAATAGTGTGATGCATTTGCAGACACCATTTCGTGAATACATTGAAATAAAAGGCCAACTGACAGCCCAGGTCACGAATAACACAAGTTAATGCAGCATTTAATCAGCAGCTGAATGAGCACAAAATGCCAGAGCAGAGTCGGCCATGCGCCTTGAGGTAACATTCATTAATGTAGTTTGGTGTTTTCTGAATGATGTAGACATGTTGCGCTGAATGGCCTGTTTGTGTGCCACATAAGACTCTACCACTTTAATTCTTGAAAACAAGAAATATCTCACCATTTCCATAGATTGTGAGCATCAGTTGGTGAAGAATATAATCTCCAAGGTCACATTGCATCCTGACTTGAATTGAAACCATTTTCCCTTCACTATCACTTGTTTAGAATCCTGTAACTCTCTCTGAAACATAAATGTTAGTGGTCCTGCACCAAGTGAACCACTGGAGTTCACTTACACATTATGAGTGGAAATTAAACATAGGCAACAGATTTTCTAACGAAACTCACCTGACAACTACAACTGAAAGGAAGCTGCACTATTGAGACATCTATTCGACATTATCTAATTTCTAAAGCAGTTTCAAAGGAGTTTTTCCCTTGTTTAAAAAACATATTTGGAAAGTTGTGTCCATCAATCTGAAAGGAAAAGTCTTCATGTTCATGAGAGTCGTCTCCTAATTTTTCGGCAGCTGAAGACAACAAAAAAGTGGACCAGGCATAAGTCTTCCTTCCTTGTCCATACAACGTTAGTTAGTCATACTTAGTCAAGAATCTGCCTGCCTCTGCCTTAGGAATATTCAATTTCTTAGCCTTCATCACTCTCTGGGAGGATAGTTTCACAAACACGCGACACTTTCAGAGGGCTGAAACAACCCACATCTTATGAAATGAGATATTCTTCAGATTTACTTTCCATCCACTTATTGTAATCTCTCATATAAACTGAAGCATTATTTCAGAACTCAACTTAAAAAGACTAATCGGAATATTCTGAGGTTAAATAAGATCACATATTGTCCAGCTAAACTCAAGGAGATCCAGGGCCAGTCTGGTCAATATTTCCTCCTGAAGTACAATTCTTCACAGGAGTCAGTTGAGTGAATCTTCTCTGGACTGCTTTGCATGTCATTGTGGCCATAGCTCTTTCGATGTGGTCTCACTTACTCTGAATGAATTCTGTTTCAAAAGAGTTTCAACATTTGTCTGGCCTCTGTAAAACCTTGATGTACACGACATTTTTTGTGTGATCCAGGTGCCTGATTCCTCTGTGCCTCAATCCAATCTCTCCATTTTAATAATTCGTGCGTTTCCATATAACTTCCAACATAATTCAACACAGACACATTTCCAATCTCTGCTCCATACACCAATATTTGTTGTTCGTTTGACCAATTTATACCTCTTCATTAACTTCTGTATTCTTCATATACAAATTTAAAAATTAAAAATATTACATTGTCAAGTCCATTGGAATGTGGCGACAGCCTATGTCTTTGACCAAATATTCCGTCTGTATTATGGAAGAATACAAACATTTGAAATTGTCTGTGTCCTCTCAAGCGGATTCACATGTTTATATTCTTCCATAATGCAAACAGAATATTTCGTCAAAGGCATAGGTTGTCGCCATAGTTCAGTGGAATCCACAATGTCATATTTTTAGTCCATGTCCAAGCTATAAATTAGCGACAATGCGAAAGTGATTTGCAGTCCCATCACTCAGAACCCATCACTGAGATATGGACAACTGGTGTAGAATCTTTGTGGGTGGAATTAAGAAACAACAAGGATTAAAAAGGCAGAAAACAGCGAGTGAGGATAAAATGATCATGTCAGTATGGTAGCTAGTGACGTGTGATATTCCACAAGGCTCAGTGTTGGGACGACGACTTATTACTTTGTAAATTAATGATCTAGATGAATGTTCTAACGGCATTCTGGTTAACTTTTCAGATGATATAAAGATAGATGGAGAGACAGGTAGCATTGCAGAAGTAGAGAGGCTGCAGAAGGGATTAGACACCTTAGGAGAGTGGGCGAAGAAGTGGCAGTACGATGGGGGTAAGTGTGAGGTCATGCACTTTTGTAAGAGGAATACAGGCATGGACTATTTTCTAAAATCGGGAAAAAATCTTCAGTCTGAAGTGCAAATAGACTTGAAGTTCTCGACCAAGATTGTCTCAAGGTAAACTTGCAGGCGAACCAATTGTCAGGAAACTTTTATATCATGACTTTTATATCTTTTATATCAGTGTGTTTTACAATCTTATATTCACCAAAAGTACTGTGAGTCGACTCATAAACAACATCATCTGTTTATTGAACACAATTAATATTAGAACAATAAATTGGACTATAATGTAATGAAACACACTACAAACGACCTTTTGCTTTAACTTAACTTTGTATGATCTTATACCACCCCAACAGAACGTTGCCTGGCTCCACGTGCTGGTTTCTTCTTCTTACGATGCACTTGGAGATATCTTCTGCTTTGCTGGGTATTCTCAGTTTACTGCGTTAAGTGTGGTTTTGCGGTGATTCTCATTCTTCAGATTCTTCACCTCATTTTGGGAGGATATGGAAGATCTGTCAACAGAATGACTATGTTGGATAACTCTGATCAATCAGACCCAACCAGGGGGCGACACATTGATGGCCCAAGGGAGGCATCCCGTTGTCCCATTCAAATTCAACTCCAGGTTTGTACTGCAAGGTCTGTAGCTGTCAGGTTTGTTTACAAACCGTCTGTGGGTACCTGCAGCCTGTCTGGATTCTGCAGCATGTGGATTAGCACAGAGAGTTTACTCAAGCCCGGGATCCATTTCCCAGCATGCTTTAATCATTGTTCATTTTTGTAACTCCATGGTAATTTGTTATTGTCCATCATAATTTCATTATTTCAGGTGGCAAGGCTGGTTACGAAGGCAAATACGATGATGGTATTTATTTTGAGAGGGTTGGAATGTAAAAGCATGTATGTAATTCTGAGACTCTATAAGGCTCTAATCAGACCACATTTGGATTGTTGTGTGATGTTTTGGGCCCCATATCTCAGGAAGGATATACTGCCCCGGGGCGTGTTCAGAGGCAGTTCACAGGAATGGCCTCAGGAATGAAAAGCCTAACATATGAGATCTCTGGGATTAAACTCGCTGAAGTTGAGAAGTATGAGGGAATCTAATTGAATCATGCAAAGTAATAAATGGCTGGCCAGAGTAGATGTCAGAAAGATGCTTCTATTCTTCGGAGAGAAAGGACCCAAAGGAATAGTATCATAGTTAAGGGAAGACCTTTTATATCGGAGATAATGAGAAACGTCTTCAGCCAGAGAGTGATGAATCTATGGTAAGAATGGAAGTGTCCTTCCTTAAAGGACATTAGTGAACCAGATGATTTTTCCCTGACAATCGATTCATGATCACCATCAGTCTCTTAATTCCACATTTGAATTCAAGCTGCACCATCTACCATGGCAGAATTCAAATCCAGGTCATCAGAACATTAGCTGGGTCTCTCGCTTAAAGGTTCAGCGATGACACCACTGTGTCACTGCCTTGCCCAGTCCTTCAGAGTGTGACTAACTTGTGTAATGTGATTTGCCTGAGACTTTTCCCTCAAGCTATTATTGATTTCCGTGTCAAATCTTGGATGATTTTCTCCAGTGCGCAATTCCTCTTCCTCTCACCAATATACTTTAATCGAGAGGTCACTTCGTATCTCGTAGTGTCTTTACCTTTTTTTTATCTGTCCTGCCCTTGATAGTTTTGTTTTTTTTTCCTGGCCAGTCCACCCAAGCCAAATCCTTCCTTAGCCCAATATAAATATCATTGCCCAACACTAAAACCGTCATATGTGACTCTGTCCTTATACATTCAATCTGAGTTTCAAACTGCAGAATGTTGCTGTCACTGTTTCCAAGGTGCAGAAAAATCGACATTTAATGCAAATGCCCTTAGTCAGCAATAAGAATGGGATCCATGAGGGTGGAGGGATAAATGGGAGGGGTTGGGGCTGGGGAAAGGTAACTGAGAGTGTGATTGTTGGATGGAGGTGTGGGTAATGGTGATACATCAGAGGGGAGGGTGGAGCAGACAGATAGGAAGGAAGATGGACAGGCGGGCATGGTGGCTCACAGTGCCAGGGACTAGTTTCGATTCCAGCCTCAGGCGACTCTTTGTGTGCAGTTTGCACATTCTTGCACGTATCTGCATGGGTTTCCTCCGGGTGTTCCGGTATTCTCCCATAGTCCAAAGATGTCCAGGCCAGGTGAATTGGCCATGTTAAATTACCCATAGTTATAGGTGCATTAGTCAGAGAGAAATGGGTTACTCTTCGGAGGTTTGGTACAGACTTGATTGGCCAAAGGGCCTGCTTCCCCTCTGTAGAGAATCTAAAAAAAACCCTTTCCCACTTTGAATAAAAAGATCGGATGGATCATGAGGGCGGTGCTAAGCTGGAAGTTTGGAACTGTGATAAGGTTGGAGGAGGGGAAGGGTGGAAACTGGTGAAATCCACATTGATGCCATGGGGTTGGAGTGTCCCGAAGTCGAAAATGAGGTGGTAAGGGAGTAGCGATGTATGAGGCCCTGGACCTGCATGTCCTCAGCAGAGTGGGAGGGGGAGTTGAAGCATTCGGCCACGAGGCAGTGGGGTTGGTTGTTGCGGGTGTCCCAGAGATGTTCTCTGAAGTACTCTGCGAGTAGAAGTCCTATCTCCCCAACGTATAGACTACCACATTGGGAGCAACGGATACAGTAGCTGACATGTATGCAACTGCAGGTGAAACCTTGATTGATGTGGAAGGATCTTTAGGCCGGGGGCGGGGGGGGGGGGGTGGGGGGGGGGTAGGGGGGTAGGGGGGGGGAGAGAGAAGTGGGCACAGGTCTTGCATTTCTGTGGTAGCAGGGGAAGGTGCCTAGACAGGAGGGTGAATTGTTGCGGACCTGACGAACGCTACCTATCTTTTATCCTGCATTCTGCATTCATATTTGATTGTCCAGAACGAATCGCTTCACACTTTTCCAGGTTGAAAGCCACCTGCCACTTATCAGCCCAGTTATTCCAATCCATGTCCGAGTGCAAACTACAACAACCCTCCACACTACCCACAATTCTACCGACCTTTGTTCCATCTACAAATGTTATAGCCCACCCTTCCACTTCCTCATTCAAATCATTCAGAACAACCACAAACAGCAGAGTTCCCAGAATCGCATCCTACAGAACACCACTTTGCACCGAGCTGCAGATTGAATACTTCCCATTTACTACCACATCGTGTCTCTATGGGCCAGTCAATTCTGTATCCAGGCAGACAGGTTTCTCTGTATACCCAGCCTCCTTACTTTCTGAATGAATGTACCATGGAGAGCGTGCTCAAACACCTTTTTAAAATCCATGCAGTCCGCATCCACTGCTCTACCTTCTTCAATATGTTTGATCCTATCCTCATTGAGTTCCATAAGGTTTGGGAGGCATGACTTGCCCCTCACAAAGTCATGCTGACTATTTCTAATCAAGCTATGATTTTCCAAGTAATCATAAAGTCTGTCTCTCAGAATCCTCTCCATTACTTTGCCCAATACTGATGTAAGACTGACTGGACTGTAATTCTCAGGATTATCCGAATTCCCTTTCCTGAACATTTGCCACCCACATTCATCTTGCACTACTCCAATGGAGAGTGAATACGCCAAAGGCACAGAAATCTCTTCCCTCTCTTCCTTTAGCAACCTAGTGTGTTTATCATCTGGCCCAGGAGATTTATCTATTCTTATGTTTGTTCTTCAATTTGTCTGTACTTAACCTGAAATTGTCTACTCCCTGTCCAACCAACTGATTGACTGTTTTCTATTTCAGGGCTATATACCGTGCTGCTTCACTGAGCATGTATTGTTCCCAATATCCTGTGAACCATGGAATGGAAAATATGGGAAGGCATGAATGCACTCCTGATGAAGGGATGAAGCCCAAATCTTTGACTCTCTTGCGCCTCAGATGTTCCCTGACTGGTTTTTCGTTTTCAGTGCCACACGTTTCGACTCTGATCTCCAGCATCTGCCGTCCTCATTTTCCCTATTACTTACAGCTGTCCCCTCTGCACACTGAGCAGGGATTTAATCAGCAGAATCTCATTGTATGTGGAGCAGACTGCTCAGTTCTGGAAAATTGCATTACATTAATACATTTATTAAAATCGAAATTGCAATTCAACAAATACTAATTCAGTCCCAGAATTACAGTTTTGGTTCATGAATTGGGCAGCTTGATAAGGAACAGTGAATGACTGAAGAACTCCGAGTTACAGAGTATTCCAGGTGTTATATTCCAGGGTGGATGTGCTTTACCTTAATGCTGGGAATGTTATCAGACAGACAGATGTGATAATGGAACAAGATGACATGTGGAAATGTGACATTGTTGCCATTGCAGAATTGCGTTGTGGGAGGTCAGGGCTGACAACTCAGTATGCTGTGGTACAAGAACTATAGGCAAGACAGGAGAGGGGTAAAATAGGAGGTGGTGTTGCATGATTAGTTATGGGGTCAGTTACTACAGTAAGGAGGGGCGATATCTTGGAAATATCATCTAATGAGGCTTGGTTGTTAGAGGTCAGGATCAAAACCATGGCAGAGCCACTGCTGGGGATATATTATAGACCTCCCAGATAAAAGAAAGTACAGGAACAGATATAAAACCAACTTACTGAGGTGTGTCAAAACAATAATAGGTTTATTATATACAGGCATTTCATTTCCAAGCATTAATTCGGGCAGTGATAATATTTTAAGAGGGGGCAGATGCCTTGAAATCTCTTCCAGAAATTCTTTGTATCATCATGGAGCTGATACAACAATGGGTGCGATAGTAATGTGCCTCACTGTGGGGAATGAAGCCACTCAGGATATTGCAGGCAGGATTGGGAGAGCATTATATGGCCAGTGACCATGACATCATGCATTTTATGTTTGGTAAGGAAAAGATTTTTTAAAATGCACTATCTGGTAAATAAAAGGGTTTTGGATTGGGGAGACCGATTTTATGAAAAATTATGACGGAAACTGTCCAGAGTACAGTGGCTGCTGGGTAAAACTGTAGCAGAACAGCATGTGGTAGGGAGTTGGGGGATCACTTGATCAAAATGGAATTAATGAGAGTGTCCGCGCAACGTGTTACACGAAAGATGAAAATTTGGAAAACAAGCCCAGACAACCTCGGGTGTCATAAAAAAAACCAGAACAGAATTAAAAACGAAAGAGACGCTTAAAGCAGGTACAAAGTGAGCAGCTCAATGGATGTACTAAATGAATATAGAAAGAGTCGGGCTAATCTTAAAACTTCAGTCGAAGAGCAGAAGGGGAATCGTGATAAAACATTAGTGTGTAAGAGTAACAAGAATCCAAATACATTATATCAGTTTATTAAGAGGCAGAGGGTAACAGCAGAAAGAAGTGGTGGGGGGGGGGGTGTATTAGAGACAAAGGGGCAACCTGTGCACGGAACCACAGGATATGTTAACCACGGGCTTCATATCGGTCTTCAGTTGGGAGAAGCAGTTCCTGGATTCAGGGAGAGTGACAGTGTGCCCCTTGAATGATTTGATACAGAAGTCAAGGAAGAATTGGATGTTTATTTAGGGTAAAGTGTGGACAAATCCCCAGATCCGGGTGAACTGTAACTTAGGCTGATGTGGAAAATGAGGGAGAAGAGCACAGGCTCTGACATTTTTTATTTTTCTCTTGTCTCTGGCCACAGCGAACGTGTGATGGGACATGATAGCAAATTACGTTGGCACAACTCTCACACAGGGTGCTAGAAATAATACATGGGAATAAAGACCACCAAGTCTCCCAATAGTGAGAGTGAATTAATTGTAGAAAATTTTGAGGGCTGTTGAGGTTGGATCATTAAACATCTTGAAGGCTGAGGGAGACTGATTATTAAACAAGGGTTTGTTATCGGGAAAATGCAGTCAAGTAGAATGGGGATTATCAGAATAAATATAATGGAATTGAACAGAAAAGCAGACTCAGTGCACGGATAGCAAGAATGTTGCTCCAATGTCTAATGCCATTCTTTTTCCAACAGCCCTGTGTTCACTGGAACGAAACCTCTCTCCCTTTGGAGTGAGACACAGTTTGGAATGCAATCGACGGATTCAAGGATTTCATAAATGCAGTAGTATTAGACAGAAAGGACCAGGGGACTGCGACAACGCAGATTGGCTGTTGGGGTGAATATTTGGCTCATGGCAGTCACCACCAGCAGGAGGAAGACTCAGCAAGACACCCTCTAAGTACAAGTAATAACGTGCTCTGGAGAGCAGGTCGTCATGGGTTTGGTGTCAAGGAATGTCTAAGGCACAAACATTGCATTACTGTAGTGTCTCCCTTCTTCCCAAAACAAAAGTAAAGGTGGAGGAGTGGAGAAAATGATTTGGTAGCAGAGTAAGTAGTAAGCCATTAGTTTGAGAGGCTTCAGACAGCAGCAGCTCGGAAAAAAAGTACAGGCAAGCTCAAATAAAGTCATTTTAATTTATTATTACAGGAGTCAAGATGGCAGTTAGGCCAGTTGCACGAACATCCCGTGGGATATGGGATCTCAGAGAGATTTCCACCGTCCCTGTTGACTACACATGTGGAAGGTGAACCCAGCTGCAGCTCCTGGGAGACCATGTTTGGGAGCTGGAGCTGGATGCACTCAGGATTATCAGAAATGCTGCGAACTTCACATATAACTGCTTTAGTTTGGTGGTCACGCCAAAGACCCACCCTGACCATGTTTCTGTTATGACTAGAACGGCACAGTCCCACATAAACATCCATGCCCTGAGTTCATCAGTCTTATCTGTCTGCCCTGCTGCATTTAAATAAACACAATTTAAACTAACAGTCAGTCCTTGCTCCCTATCGTGTTCCAGGCAAAGAGTAGGTTTGGAATGGCAAAGAGAGTAGGCAGAGAATGCAGCTATCCCCTGTGTCCATTCCCCACAAAAATAAGTATACCACTTCTGATACTGTTGGAGGGAATGACCGTTCAATGGAAAGCAGCGGTAGCCTTATTAATAGTACTACCACTGGTTTGGAGCATAGCGGGAAAGGGTAAATTTAAACAGTGTCTTAGAGATAGGAGAGTCGATTGTTGGAGGGACACTTTGGAGATTCTGAGGCCTCAAACGGGAATCCAGCAAGTTGTGCTACGTCTCAGATGCCAGGTCTCAGGAAGTCTCCAAGCGGCTGCAGAAAGTTGTCAAGGGGGAGGGTGAGCAGCCAGAAATCATTGTGCACGTTGGCATCACAAATGATACACGTAGATAAAGGAATGAGGTCCTCCAGAGTGATTACAGCGAGCTAGGGGAAAAGTTAAAATCCAAGACTTCGAAGTGGTAATCCCCTGATTACTTCCTGTTTCATGAGATCATGAAAGTAAGAATAGAAGGATATGGCAGATACATGCATAGTTAAAGAATTTGTGTCGGGGGAAGGCACTCAGATTTTTAGATCATTGGGGTCTTTTCTGTGACAGAGTTGACCTGTTCAACAGGGCCAGGTGACACATGCACTGGAGGGGGGACCAATATCCTGGCAGGCAGGTTTGCTCGTGCTCCAAGGGAGGGTTTAAACGAGATTGGCAATGGGTGAGATCTTCAAGAGCAGGGAGGCAAGTGCGAGGCTGGAAAGAAATATAGTAACCAGAAACAGTAAATTGAAAAGACAGGTCCGGCTGGAACACAACTAGGAGCAAGAATGCCTGCTTTTATTAAATTGCATTTATTTCCATGCAAGAGGACTGACAGGTAAGGCCGAAGAACTCAGAGCATTGATAGCGATGTGGGACTGGGATATTACAGGCATTACAGAAACATAGCTAAGGAAGGGACAGAACTCTCAGCTTAATGTGCCAGGGTATAGCTGCTTTAGGCAGGACAGGGATGGTGGAAAGTGGTGGGGGAGTTGCATTTCTGATTAAGGGGAATATCACAGCAGTAATCAGAGATGAAGTAACTGAAGCATCAAACAGCGAGGATTTGTGGATGGAGCTAATAAATAGGAAGGTGTATGGTGATGTTATGGAGGTTGTAATATAGGCCCCGAAATAGTCACCAGGACTTAGAGTAACTAATATACTGGCAGAGAGGTGGGATATGCAAAAGGAAAAGGATTGTTATAATTGGGGATTTTAATGTTTATAACATTGACTGGCATTGCCAGCGTGTTAAGGGATTTGGTGGGGTGGAATCCGTTAATTGCGCCAGAAAATTTCCCTCAAGCTGTATGTTGTTTGGCTTTCTCGGGAAGCGGCAAAATTCGACCTACTCTTAGGAAATAAGACAGAACAGGTGACGGAGGTGACAGTGTGGGAGTACTTTGGAACCAATGGCCATAGTTCTATTAATTTTCACATATTTATGATGAGAGACAAAACTGGTCCACCGCTTCAGTTTCTAAATTGGGGTAAGATGAATTGAGATGGAATTAGGTAGGAGTTTGCAGGGGTTTGCTGGAATAGTTCGTTGCCGGCAAAGGGACCTCTGGCAGGTGGGAGTCCTTTGAACGTGAGATACTGGAGTTCAAGGTCTATTTGTTACTGTGGAGGTGAAAGAAAAGTTGGCAGGAATGGGAAACCCTGGATGACAAGAGATATTTAGGCTTTGACCAGAAAAATAAAGCAACTCCGTAACAGGCAGCTGGATCAAGTGAATCCCTGGAGATATATAAGGGAAACAGGAATCTACTGAAGAAGGAAATCAGTAGTGTGAAAAGGGGACATGAAACAGCCATGGCTGAGAAGATTAAGATGAATCCAAAATGGTACTTTTGTATATTAAAGGAAAAACAATAACTAGCTAGAAAATAGGACACCTCAAAGACCAAAGTGACATGTATGTGTGGAACCATAAGAGATGGGCGAGATCATCAACGGAAATTTCTCCTCTGTGTTTAACATGGAGAAAGGCATGAATACTTAGGAACTTGGCGAAGTTCATGGTGATTTCTTAGGGACAGTCCATATCACAGTAGAGGAGGTATTCGACGTACTAAAATGCCTGAGGTTGGATAAATCTCACGTTCCTTACCAGATATATCCAAGAACACTGTAGGAGGCCAGGGAAGCATTTGCGTGGGACCTGAATGATGATTTTGATCACCATTAACTAGAATGTAGATCCTGGAAGGCTGGAGGATATCAAACATTGAGCCCTTACTTAAGAATGACTGAAAACAAAGCCTTGAAACTCTGAACAGTGAGTTTAACATCTTTTAAAATTGAGAAAAGTTTGAAGGATAACATGTACATTAATTTGGAAAGACAAGGTTTGATTAGGAATATTGAGAATGGCTTTGTGCGTGGGAGATCATGCTTGAAAAATTTCATTAAGTTATTTGATGACGTGATCAGGAAAGTTGACTAGGTTGGGGCAGTAGATGTCGAAAAGTGTGGCACTGAATAAAACACAGCAGGTCATCAGGAACAAGAGAATCAATATTTTGGGCATAAGCCTTTCATCAGGAATGTCCAAAACATCGATTATCTTGTTCCTCGGATGTTGCCTGACCTGCCATGCTTTTCCAGTACCACACTTGTGGACTCTGATCTCCAGCATCTGCAGTGCTCACTTCCTGCTAGGGTGGTAGATTTAGTCAATATGGATTTCAGTTACACCAGGACAAGATAAAGCTTTTCAAACGTGAGAGCCTGATATACAATTACAGGAGAAGGCCAATCAGCTCATCGAACCTATACAATTGAACCGAGATTTTCTTATGGAGCACCAGTATCCTGTTATGCAGCAATAGGATCAGTCTATGCAGCTACTTCAGGTCAATAACACAGAAAATAGTAAAGGCCACAAACTGACTGTATTCTGGGGACTGTTGGAATAACACGAGTCTATTTAGTTCCTGAAATCTGCCCTTCCCTTCAGTAAGGTCATGGCTGACCTCCTCTTGGCAGCAATTTCTCTTTCATGCCCAAATGTTTGTAGCCCTCGACTCTCTCAAAATTAATTGACACCCTCCTCAACTCCTCCCAATCATTTCAGGGATTCAAATGTCTGGGATAGAGCGGCCCCAACAATCACTATCCTCTGAGGGAAGGAAAGAATCCCCACACATACACCTTGGCCTATTTACATGAGCAAAAGATATCAGCACAGCGTCAGAGTGACTGGCCCTGACATTACATCAAGAATTGAATGAGCAATGTTTCAAAGGGTCGGAAGAAAACTGAACTTAATAGGAATCAGTTGTAAATTCCCCATTGGTTGCGTCATTCAGAACACAATGTGGCTGGTGAACATCAATCCTGTCAGTCCCTGGATATCTCTTTAGGTGATCCTCAGGGTACCTTCCTTAGCACAAATATCTTCAACTGCTTCATCAATGCCTTTCCTTACGTCATTCAATCAGAAGTGAAGATGTTCAGTGAAGATCACATAAAGCATCAAAACCTGGACAATATTCAAGCTCATGCTGTTAACATGCAGGTAACATTCGTGTGTCAGCACTGCTGGACCGTGAACATTTCCAAAGTATAGAAAGAGGAGCTCATTCAGCATCTCAAGCTGATTTCATTGGAATGTGAGAAAGCCATTCAGCCCATCGAAACTATTCGATAACAAGAGACACAGCCCATTCACTCTCTGTTGTTTCTTACGCAAGAAGAGATTTTTTAAATATCTCAAATGTTGGAATTCAAAGTAGACAGTCAGGACGCTGGAACAACACAACAAGAGAGGAAGCATCAGGAGGTGAGATGTCAACGACTTGAGTCAAAGCCTTCTTCAGGACTGGGGGTGTGTGGGGGGGGGTTTAAGGGGGTCTACATTTAAAGAGGTGGGGTGGGGGAGTTGGAGACAGGATGGTGAGGTGGGGATAGGTAAATAAAAGTAGAGGTTATGCCCGGGTTGGTCGATGGGAGGAATCAATCCAGTTGGGAGATGGAAGAAGGGATGATCAGAGGAATGGACGTGAGGAGGAGGGACTGGGAATGTATTTGGGGGTTTGGAGGGGAGGTTATTTGAAATTGGAGAACTCAATGTTGAGTCACCCGGGTTGTAGGCTGCACACGCAGAAGATGAAATGTTGTTCCTCCAATTTGCGGTTGGTTTCATAGTGGCAATGGAGGAAGTCAAGGATGGCCACGTTGGAAAGGCGTGGGAGGGGAAATTGAAATAGGCAGTTACTGGGAGGTCAGCTCAGCCCTTGAGGGCCCAGCTGAGATGCTTAGCAAAACATCCCCTTAGTTTGCGCTTAGGATCCCCGATGTAGAGAAGACCACATTGTGAGCACCAGATACAGTAAACTGGGTTGGATCCCAAGACCTGGCACATTTTTCACAAGGACCATTCCCTTCGCTAATCTTTGCTGCATGCCACACTCCCCAACAAACCCTCCAATCCCCACTGACAACTGCCCCTGCAAACGGAAACGATGCATCACCTGCTGGCACACAATCTGTCTCACCTCTATCCAGCGCCCCAAACTGTCCTTCCAGGTGAAACAGAGATTCACCTGCCTCCCTTCCAACCTACTGTACTGCATCAGGTCTTTCCGATGTGTTCTTCTCTACACTGGGGAGACCAAACATAAGCTAAGGACACATTTTCCCAACCATAACTCCGGGCCCAAAGGGGCCGACGCGAGCTCCCATTCACCAACCATTTCAATTCCCCTTCCCCTACTCTCCCCACACCGGCCATTGCCTTCTGTTTTTATCTGCAGCTCCCCCTACCCCACCCCCAATCCTAATGAACAGTTATACCGGAAATATTGACTTCTCCACCTCCTGATGCTGCCTAGCTTGTTGCGTTTTCCAGCCTCCTGTTTGTCTATTATTACACAGGACCTTAAGGAGTCTAGTCAGCACAACACGCTGGTTAGCAGCTACCATGAGTCACCCAATAATGAACCTTTTCCCTGGGATGAACAGGAGGACATGAACCCTCAAGGGGTTGACACACGAAAATAAGAAACCATTCAGCCCCTCCAAACTGTTACACTGAAATAGGAGGATGTCATTGATGCTGCAACACGACAAACCAATGAGGCAGAGACTGCACAGACAGACTGGCCCAAGTTGTTCCTCCTGGCTCCATTGCTATAGCTACACATGTGTTACATTAATGTGGTTTGCTGATAGAGAGGAGCACATCAGATGGCTTGTCCCAAGTTGCAAGGAGGCAGCTGCCATATCCGAGAAGACAGGCTTGTCTTCTGCATGGAGATCAGAAACTTTTGGGAATGGCCAACTCGATAAGAGTATAGCTGCTGACATGTTTGTGAACAACATGATGCTTAGTGCAGGGTCTCACTTCAACTGTACGTTGAGATGGTGAGAGTTCATTCAGAATCTGCAGCTCTCTTACAACCAACATGGAGTCTCCACAGAGAGTGTAAACTATCAGAGAGTCATAGAGTTTAACAGCAGGGAGTGAGGCCCTTTAGCCCAAATTGTACTATGCCAACCAAAATGTCCACTCACGTGAACTCCATTTCCCTTCACTTGACCCACGTCCTGCTAAACCTTTCCTATAAACGTATCTGTACACATATGGAAACATATACTGCAGGAAAACGCATGATATTTCACGCTATCATTGTTTTGTTATTGGAATAATGAGTCCGGGTTCAAAACGCTCAACTTTTATTGCAATCACTTTTTTATTCTCTTGCAGCATTACAGATTAAACACTCATTTCCTTCACTCTCTCCTCGTGGTACTATAACTGCAGGGATTAGTCTGGTCAAACTCCTTTACACTATCTCACTGTGGCAAGGAGATTATTCCTTATAATGGAGAGAAAATCTGTTCACAGTGCCCCACGTGCTGTCTCAATATCTGTCTACAACTGCAGGGAGGTGTCTTCACTCCTATATTTGAATCATATTTCAATGAAGGACATTATACAATATACTGTGCTGATTACTTGCTTCACTGTCTGAATTCTGTCAGTGACTCATGACCAAGGGCATTCAGCTCCTTTTCACCAAGAGCACTTCCCATCATCTCCCCTTCTCATAAATACAAAATGAGAAGGATGGTATGTTTTGCTAAATAATTTCTTTGCCTTGCAAATCACAATACTTCAGCACAGCCACGCCAACAGCAACATCACTACTGCCATTGGAGATGTTTGGAGATGCTGATGAGGCGATGGCCTAGCTGTATTATCTCCGGATTATTAATGCAGCGACCCAGGTAATGACCCAGAGAACAGATTCAATTCCCACCGCAGCAAATATTGGAATTTGAGTTCAATAAAATATCACGAATTAAGAAACATTAAAACGATTGTCAGAAAACCCTACCTGGCACACTGATGTCCTTCAAGGAAGGAAATGTATCACCTTCACCTGATTGGGCTCACATATGACTCTAGACCCATAACAATGTTGTTAACTATCGGCTGCTGTTTGAAATGTCCAATCACAACCACTCAGTTATATCACTCACCATAAAGTCTCAAAGAAATTAAACCAGACGGATCTAAGCATTGAATGCTTACAGCTCACAGACTGCACTTGTCAGGAAGGCAGCTCACCAACAGCTTCTCAAGGACAACGTGGAAAGGGAATTACATGCTGTCAAAATATCCCATTAATGATTTTTTAAAACGATCATTACTCTTAGGAAAGGGATACAATGGGACATAACTCAATTCAAACCGTGACTTTGATGTTTCCCATACAGGGACATTATTTCGTTAATATGGCAACAGGAAAAATATAAATAATATTAATCTTGATTTTTATTTCCATTCCAGCTTGTCATGAACAATTCCTCAATTTGCTTCTTTCTCTCTATCTCTCCCTTTCTCTATCTGTTCAACTCCCACCTTCTCCCATTTACAACAGACATCCCTGTCACCAACATCATTCACACTATTTCCCCAGTTGTGTGCAGTTCTGATGGATGGTCATTAGATTTGAAATGTCAATCCTATGTTTCTCTCGATCCGAGGCTGCTAAATCTGCTGACATTCTTTGGCACTTCATCATTCTCCTGATCTCTCGCATCATTCTTTTTTTCCCAACGTTTAGTGTTGTCATTGGATAGGTTGTCTTCATCGCTGTTAAGGGCACAGTTGACCTCACTAAATGACCTTTACTGTGAGGCCATTCCTTAAGGCAGTATAGAGTCAAGCACATTGTTGTGAACCGAATGTCGTCTTTATCCAGACCAGGGAATAATGTTAGATTTCTTTACCAAAGGACATCAGTGAAATAGATTAACTTATCGACAAAATGCTAGTTGGGTTATATTCGTGAAATTCACTTTTATTTCCAATTCCTGTCATTTCAGTTTAAGTTCTCTCATCATCTGAGATAGGATTTCAAACAAAGTCTTTAGTGTATAACCTGGACCACTGAATGATGTGGCCAGCGACATTACAATTCTGACACAGTGTCCCTGACATGAATTTCCTTCCGAGACAAGAACAAGGGAATGATGGAAACATTGCAATGGAAAGAATGATTAGAAGAGAGCTGGAACCATGAAGTCTGAAATTTTCCAAGGCACGTACAATGGTGTATTGAGGAACTGAACAAACGTCAAGCTGTGGAATGGGGATAACACGGAGCTGGCAGTGGGTCTGTTTGTTGATGGAGAGAATGTGAAGACATAAATCAATTCAGGGCAAATAGATACTTCCGGATTGTGAACAGTCTTGTCCTCAGATGTGGGAGTGGGCGGTTTTGAAATTTGTGGTAATGAATGGATTTGCATTTGAAACTGAAGGCAGTAGTTTCCAACTTTGCCAAATACAGTTAACAGAATAGCATTGAATTTCACCGTGGCTTATGGGATTAATAAATAGATAGAGATGGGGAGACTTACCAGGAACACCAACAATAGCTAGCATGGGATAGTAACCAGCCTGAATAATCAGCAGTCCACCGTATATCCAATAAGATAATCTGTTCCAATACCTGGAAACAATGAAAAGACCCAAGGATAAACCTCTGTCCATTGTTGCAGCATTCCATCCTCGGGTTCTCAGATTCTGAGCCATTGGTGCAGCATTCCAGTCTACTGTTCTCAGATTCTGATCCATTGTTGGAACATTCCAGTCTACTATTCTCAGGTTCTGAGCCATTGTTGGAACATTCCAATCTACTCTCAGATTCTGATCCATTGTTAGAACATTCCAGTCTACTCTCAGATTCTGACCTCTCCTCTCCCTGTCTCTGAAACTGCTGATTTCTGTTAGTGTTGCAGGTGATGCATCTGCTGCTACAATGGGATGAATCATTGCGAGAAGCCCCTGACTAATAGAAAAGGGAAACCATCCAGCGACATCATTAGGATCCATGGAGACTGACATCAATCACAGTCACTGAGCAAACAGATCCAGTTAACCCCTTTCAGTATGGTACAAATAACAACTGGACTTGATTGAATGTTGACATCACTGACAATTGATCACATCTCCCATCACCAATTGCTCTCATAAAGTTAGTTATGAGGGAGAATGATGGATGTTTCCTTATCACAAGCTTGGTGTTTCTGCTGTGTTGTCCGTTTGCAATGCTGGAACCACCTGAACACCGCCCCCCAACACAGCCACCCACAAAATAAGCAATCTCGATGTAGTTAAAGTGCTGATCTCTCCTCAACTAGACCAGACGCTTGCCAATAGATTCTCATTGGGAATATTTGTCCTGACCATACACAGGAAGTGTGGATCTGTCTGGACATTCTTCGCATTGCTCTAACAAAACAATGTGGAACCTTCAACACACAATGCGATTCAGCTTTGTTTTATGTAAACTCACAAACATTCGAATCCACTTTATTGGCTTCAAAGCAGGAAGACTTACATTTCTTGAATTCAGTCCAAAGCCCTATGTGGCATATTGTCACAAAACCGGTCCTTTTCCAAGGTTATGTTGTCTTTATTTTTATAAATAGGGACGAAATGAACCAAGATTCCAACATGTCTGTACTTTGAAAGTTTCACTGGGATCCTTTTGTTGCTTTCTAACAGGAAGTGCTTCAGCCAGAAGGCTTTCTAGTCTTTAATAAGAAATTTGTATAATCAAGAGGACGTGGCCAACTCTCTTATTGGACAGGTCTGACCAGTTCTGGGGTAAGTTAAGTCAGGGTCACTGTTGGAACTGGACGCTCTCCCCCTCCTTCTGTCCCCGACCTTATAACCTGTAAGCCATTGTGTCAGTTTTAATCTTGATGCTAAGGGGTTTGCTTATTGGGATTGTTGCAAGTATTTTGGAACAGGATCCAAAAGTCTGGATAGCCTGTCCAGTTTATATAGGATTTGTTATTCATGTATTCTAGTTTTGGTTTCTTGTGTTTCATTCGGTAATTTGGTAAATAAATGCTATTTGTTTAAAACTCGGCAGTCTGACCAGCTAATTCACTCAAGGAAGATCCACTCTACACTAACTTTTAATAAATAACAAAGTTACTGTCTGGGCTAGTTGCTTAAAATTCAAAGTTTGTGTGAAGATTTGTAGCTTGGGTACTCGTTGTTGTGGTTCTGTTTGCCGAGCTAGGAAATTGTTTTGCAGATGTTTCGTCCCCTCAGTGACATCCTCAGTGCTTGGGAGCCTCCTGGGATCTTTTCTCTGGCATTTATAATGGTTTGAATCTGCCGCTTCCAGTTGTCAGTTCCAGCTGTCCGTTGCAGTGGCCAGTATATTGGGTTCAGGTCGATGTGCTTGTTGATTGAATCAGTGGATGAGTGCCATGCCTCTAGGAATTCCCTGGCTGTTCTCTGTTTGGCTTGTCCTATAATAGTAGTGCTGTCAAAATCAAACTCATGTTGCTTGTCATCTGCGTGTGGCTACTAAGGATAGCTGGTCGTGTCGTTTCGTGGCTAGTTGGAGTTCATGGCATCACAGTCACAGGAATCAGATTCACTAGAGAGGAAGAAAAGGACAACCAACTCCCATTCCTAGACGTCATGGTACAGAGAACACCGAACGGAGAATTTACCACAAAGGTACACAGGAAAGCCACACACACAGACCAAGTCCTGAACTACGAAAGTAACCACCCCAACACACACGAAAGAAGTTGCATCAAGACACTGTTCAAAAGGGCCACAACACACTGCAGTACACCAGAACTGCAAAAAGAGGAAGAAGAACACCTCTACAATGTATTCACCAAAAACGGATACCACCGCAATTTCATCAACAGATGCCTAAGGGAAAGAAATGGAATGAGGACATGCCACAACCCAAAGGACTAGCCACACTACATACAGCAAGAACATTTCTGAACTGACGGCCAGACTATTGCAACCACTAGGACTCATAACAGCACACAAACCAACAGCCACTCTCAGACAACAACTCACTAGGACAAAGGATCCGATACCTAGCATGAGCAAAACTAACGTCGTGTACAAAATCCCATGCAAGGACTGAACAAAACACGACATAGGACAAACAGGAAGACAGCTAACGATCTGCGTCCATGAACACTAACTAGCCACGAAATGACACGACCAGCTAGCCTTAGTAGCCACACACGCAGATGACAAGCAACATGAGTTTGACTGGGACAACACTACTATTATAGGACAAGCCAAACAGAGAACAGCCAGGGAATTCCTAGAGGCATGGCACTCATCCACAGATTCAATCAATAAGCACTTCGATATGGACCCAATATACGACCACTGCAGCGGACAGCTGGAACTGACAACCGGAAGCGGCAGATTCAAACCACTATAAATGCCGGAGAAAAGATTACAGAAGCGCTTCACAGGAGGCTCCCAGGCACTGAGGATGTCACCTAGACAGGGGACGAAATGTCTGCAACACAATTTCCCAGCTCGGCGAACAGAACCACAACAGTTGCTTAAAATGTTCTGTGGGGTCGGGCCTATTCCATAACAGAATGGGGGACACTTGCGGGATTTCGGCAGCAAGTGGCAAGTGTTAGTGTCTCCTATTCCGTGTGTTGATTTGGTGGGGACAAAGAGCTTTAGATAGCAATGACTTTTGCAGGAACCAAGGATGGTTTGAAGGTAGAAGAAGTGACCTTGGGGTTTTAACAGAATTTACATAAGTCCAAGCTGCGGGAATTAGGGGGCAAGCTTGCGTTGAAGCTACCTCCTAACGTGAGGAAAGATGAGATAATTGCAGCAGTATTCCAGCATTCCAATTTGCTGGAAACTCCATCAGGAAATGTAGAGAAAAGCAAACGTCAATTGCAAATGACGCAGCTTGAGTTAAAAGCAGAAATGAAGCAGTTAGAGTTACGGCTAAAATCAGAAGAGAAAGAAAGAGAATGAATAGGTTTAGCAGAGGAAGGAAAAAAAACAATGAATGTCCTCAGCAGGAGAGAAAGAAAAATAGAGAGGGTTTGTGCTTCAGAGATGGACACTTAGAATGGAAAGTCAGCTTAAATGGATGGGAATGAAGGCTGAAGGTGAACTTAGTGAAGAACAGAGTGAGGATGAGCAAAACCATGGTAGTAAAAAGCCTGGTGAGAAACGTTTTAAGTATATTCACGGCTTGCCTAAATTTGATGAGTAGGATATGGAAACCTTTCCATTTCATTTGAAAAAGTGGCTAAACAATTGCAGTGGCCAATGACCATGTGGGTGTTGTTGATCCAAACAAAACTTGTAGGTTGAGTTCGGCAAGTATTCGCAACACAACACTATCAGATGAGGGCTCTGGGGTTTATGAGAAGGGAAAGAAAGTTCATATGAGCTTGTGCCAGAATCCGACAGACAACATTTTCGGAATACAAAGAGGGATCCTGATCAAGCATATATTGAGTTTGAAAGGATCAAACAAAGTAATTTTGATAGCTGGAAAAAGAGCTTTACAATGCTCTGAGAGAGACAATTACTTTGGAGAAGTTCAAAGTTTCACTGCCTGACATAGTGCAAACACATTTGGAAGAGCAGAGAATTAAAACGGCAAGGCTGGCAGTTTCAGTGGCTGATGATTATGAATTGGTCCATAAAACATGGTTTGGTTTCTAGAATCAATTTCAGTCCATGAGGGATAGAAACTGGGGCAAAGAGAAATCCTCACGTGGGGGAGAAAGGCAGATCTCGAAGAAGGTCATAAAGATAATTTCACACAGGCTAAAATGTAAACACTTGAAGGAAACAAAGAAGTTAAAAAGCGCCGGTGCTTTCATTGCCATAAATTAGGTCACATGAATCACTGCACTGGAGGGTTCAGGGAAAAAAAGAGATGCAGGAAAACAGGATAAACTTGGAAGTTTTGTTGGGGTGGTAACAGAAAGCTGCATCAAAGTGTATAAACTGATCAGAAGTTTTTTAAAGAGGAAGTGGCAGATTTGCTTAGAAAATATACCTGCAAAGGGAAAGTTTACAGACATAGAGCATGTAAAGAGGATGCAATATTAAGGGACACATGACTCTCTTAGTCTGTGATGCTGAAAGAGCAGCAGATATATACTCCAGAAGGATTATTTCCAGAAAAGGTACTGCTAAAGGGAATTCACCTTGAGACAAAAAGTACATAATGATGTAAAGCGAGGGTAGAATGTCCACAGAAGTGTGGAGAAATTGTGGTCGGAGTATTGGACAAACTTTCAGCTCCAGGAATACAATATATCCTTGCAAAAAATACAGCTGATTCACCGGCAGGTGTGCTGTCAACTCTGTTTGAAAAGCCAGTGGAGACGCAGGCAACTGAAGAACTGCAGGATTTTTATCTTGGAAGTTTCCTGAGTGTGGGTAACGAAGCCCCAATGTGACCAATTGAAACAGGAAATATCAAAAATGTAAAGATAAGGAAGCTGAAGTGGCATTTAACGAGACTTTGTTCCATCACATAGTTGTGAAAAACATATTGGGCAAACATGGCATCATGCAAATATTTTCGTTCATTTCAACAAATTGAGTTACAGCAGAAAGATAAAAGGTTAAAGGAATTTTATTAAAAAGCATATACATTAGGAATTTTGAATGCATCCCTGAGTGTTATTACCCTAAAACTTATGTCCAAATCAGGAAATGGAGACTATCACATACTCAAGGAGATGACAATTGGGCAAAGGTTCATCAAATTGTATTGCCAATGACATACAGAAAAGAGGTGATGTGAATGGTGCATGAGCTACCACCTAGAAGTCACTGAGGAGTGAGGAAAACACAGGCTGAAAGTCCGAGACATTTTTACTGGCCTGGACTGCAACAGAATGCATTTGAATTTTGCCAGACGTGTCATACGTATCATGTAATTGGAAAGAACACAAGCGATAATAAAACCTGCACCTTTCTTAACTATTCCTGCATTTGAAGAACCTTCTACAAGACTCTTGATTGATTGGCTAGGTCCCCTAACTCAAACAAAAAGGTGGCACCAGTATTTGTTCACAATAATCTACGTATCGAATAGATTTCCAGATGCCATCCCAAGATGCAGTATCGCAGCTAAAAGAATTGCAAAGGAATTACTCTTTTCGAAAAAAAAAGACACAGACTACCATTAGAGATACAGTGAGGTAAAGGTTCAAACTTCACATTTAATTTATTCACTATGATGTCTTAGGAATAGAGCAATTCAAATCGACTGCATACCATCCAAAATTGCAGGGAGCGCTAGAACGGTGACATTAAACATTAAAGACCATGTGAGGGCTTATGATCAGGATTATCTAGATGAGTTTTGTGATCAGGGATGCACCAAATTAGCAGAGCAAATTCAATCCATTTGAATTATTTTTTGGACACTAAGTGAGAGGACCATTAATATTGATTAAGGAGAAAATAGTAAATCAGAATTCAATGGCCACATATTTGGATTAGGTCTCAAACTTTAGGGAGCGATTAATAGAGCTGGAGAGTTGGCTGGACAGCATTTAAAAGTATTGCAGCGTGCAATAAAGCAGGAAGCGGACAGGAAATCAAAAAATGCAATTTTGCGATCGAGGATAAGGTATTCCTGTTACTTTCAGTGACAGGTGAACCTTGAAAAATAAGGTTCGTGGACCTTATCAAATACAACGGATATAGAGTGAGGGTAACTACTTGATAGGGACCCCAGAAAGAAAGAAATCTCACAGCGTATGTCATGTGAATATGCTCAAAATGTACTTTGATGGGGAAGGAAAGCCAGAGGATAAGGAGTTAATGATTACAGCACAGAAGTAACAACCAAGTTCAGAGGATTCTGAATCGGACATTCCTCAAATTAAAGTGGACAATGAGGTACATGTCTAAAATTGGAATGATTGATTGATTTACCTTCATGAGAAAAATTGAAATGATCAGAAAGAGGTATTACTATCACATGTGGAATTACGCAGATATTAACTTGGAAGTACTCACTTAATTGTACATAATGTAGCTATAGGAGATGTCTTTACGATTAACTAACATCCTTACAGGCATAATCGTCTGAAGTTGGCACAGGCTCAGAAGGAGATTGAATGCAAGCTCTAAGATGACAGAATCAACATGTGTTACAGTGACTGGAAATCACCTATCGTCATGGTGCCAAAGCCAAATGGTGCCCAACAATTATATGTGGAGTATCGTAACGTCAATGCAGTTAAAAAGGTTGATGTATACTCAGTTCCACGGTTGGAAAACTGTATTGAAAATGTGGGACAAGCAACTTACATTTGGTATGAAAATTGTGCCACATTTCAGGGACTAACCAATAAATTGCCGTATTATCCAACCTGTAGTGTACATTGAATGACCTTGTGATTTTTAGTGACTCATGGAAGGAACACTACAGCATCTATCAAATTTGTTCAATCGACTTCGGAAGTCAGGCTTGGTGATAAACCAAGCGAAAAGTGAATTTTCCAAAGCAAAACTCACCTTCCTTGGCCATGCTATTGGACATAGATAAATGGTGCCATGAGATTTAAAAGTGAAGGTAATAGGAGAATTTCACATCCTGTTGACAGAAGGAGCAGTTCCTGGGACTAAGTGGATTTTATCAAATGTTTGTGCCTCATTTTCGCAGTGTGACTGCTCCACTCACTGAATTGTTAAAGAAAGTCAAGAAGTTTCAGTGGACAGAGGACTGTCAGAAGGCATTTGGCGGAATTTGAAATATGTGTTAACCATTGCCCAAAATCAGACACACCTGAATATGCAAAACCATTCAAGGTGGATTTAAATGCGAACGATGTGGATTTCGGTGTTGGACTCCTGCAGGAAGATGACGAAAAGACAGAGAGACCTCCTGGGTATTCCTCCAAGAAGTTGAATGTTCATTAGTAGAAATATTCAAAAGTTGATAAAGAGACTGTGAGCGTTGTGTTGGTATGACAACATTTCAATGTTTATATTAACAGCAACGTATCGGAGACAACCATTTACACTAATCATAACTCAATGAAGTCTTTTTGAGAAATGTTAAGTCAAAAATGCGAGACTGTTTCGCTGGAGCCTGTTGTTACAGCTATTCAGTTTGAAAATTGTGCACATGGCAAGTCTTGAAAACATGGTTTCCAATGCAGTGTTGAGACTTGAGTGACAAATGGAGGCACTCAGTGATGGAAGTACCGCACACTGAATCAGGATGTAATTGTGCATGTTTACATGTTTATAGTAAACGAATGTACATGCTCATTGTAGAGTACAAACTACCAATTTTCGGAGTTTTGAAAACTGAAGCCATCTTGGATATTGAAGATTCCGTTTTTTATTGGAGGAGTTGTCACACAGGTGGTATCTTTACAAGGTTATGTTGTCCTTGAATTTTTTTCAGAGAGGTTCTAAATGGCCCAATTTTCCAACATGTCTCAATTTTGAATGCTTCATTAGGGTCCTTTGTTTTTTTTTACCTAACATTTAATGCTTTGGGAAGAAGGCTGTGAAGCCTTTTTAAAAAACTGATATAATCAAGGGGATGTGGCCATCTCTCCTGCTGCACAGGTCAGTTCAGTTCGAGGGTTAGTTGAGTCAGGTTCACTGTTGAAATTGGATGCTCTCCCCCTCCTTCAGTCCTCTGACTTCGTAAACTATAAGCTTTTTGTGTAATTTTTACTCTTTGTTCTCGTGGGTTTGTTTATTGGGATTCTTGCAAGTAATTTGGATCAGCATCCTTAATTCGAGGTAGCCTGTCAGTTTTGGATAGGATGAATTATTCAGTTACGGTATTTTCGGTTCGTTGTGTTTCATTCCTTATTTTTACAAATACATTCTGTTTGTTAAAAAGTCGGCAGTCAGACCAACTAATTCTTTCTGGGAATATCCACTATACACTTACCTTCAACAAATGGCAACATTAAAGACTGGGCTATGTGCTTAAGAATGTTTTGAGTGGTCGGTCCTGGCCCATAACAATGTACAATAACCTTGTTTATTAAAAGTCATGAATTAATGAGTAAGGGATGGAATGAATATGATAATGGCTATGAGACAGAAAGGGCTGCGGCCAGTGGCTGAGGAGACCTGAGGGGAGTGCAGTAATATCTCCCAGTCACTAGTATTCAGCAATCACTGGTTCTGACAAATGGAATGAAATGCAGTGCAGAGCAAGATAACAGACGACCTTTGGTACATGGAATTCCGAACGACAATGTGAACGGAATAGGATAATTTCAAATGTGATGTACATCATTATAGTTTATATATACACTGTTTAATCACAGGTTAACAGGTTGTTAATATTGTTTATATCGGGACGGGATGTACACAAATAAAAAACAGACACAGATTACAAAATGTGTTGGGTTACAGTGAGTTGCAGCAGAGTAAGAGTGAAGACACAGCTCATACTGAGCTGGTACAGAGATGATGGGCTGCATGACAACCATCTTTGCTGTAATTATTCATAGAAATGTATTGAAAATGTTCAGAGACTGAGGAGACAAGTCTCGTCATAAAACACACAGACAATATCATAATTAATAAACTATTCCTACTGTTCATCAAGTGTAGCTGTCTCTAAAAGGCCTTTCAAATCAAAATCACATTGGTGAGATCCACGCATTTATTTTCAGAACTTAAGGAAGAAACAGACTCCAGTGTAATACTTGTCTTACTGGCACGAACGATAGGAACAGGAATGGAGCATATTGTCCAAATACAACCAACATCCAGACCAATCAATAAAAAGCAAAATATTAGAGACAGTGGAAGTCTGAAATACAAATGAAAAATGAAGGAGAAAAGCAACAGCTGACACAAGATCTGGGCAGAGAACCAGAGTGAACATATCGAGACTTATATAAACCTATCTTGAACAAGTTGTGTTGGAATCAAAAAAAGTTAATTCCATTTTTCTGCGCTCCGATACTGCCTGAACTGTGGGGTTTCTCTCCTGCATTTTCAATTGGTGTAATAGCAGGAAATAGAGTAATGGTGAGCGGTTGTTTTTTGAACTGAAGGCTTGTGCCCTGCATTGTTCCACAGAGGTCGGATCTGAGGTTTTTTTTTGTTTGTCATTTATGTAAATAATTTGCATGAGAATATTGAAGGCATGGTTTGCATGTTTGTGGGAGACACCAAAACTGGTGGCACATTGGACAGTGAAGAATTATTTTTAAGAATACAAAAGGATCTTGATGAAATGGGTCAATAGACTGACAGATAGCAGATAGAGTTCAAGCTGGATGAATGTGAGGTGCAGGCAACAGTGCGTGTTTGTTGCTGTCTGTTGCACCAGGAATGGAATTATTTTATTCCCCATCTCCTGCGTTCAAAACATCGATATCCTTCATGATCTTTGAGAGGCCTAACCCTCTCTATGGTTACCTTCTTGCTGTTAATGTAGTTGCACAATATTTTTGGATTATCCTTAACCTTATCTCCCCATTCTATCTCATATCGCCTTTTTGCTTTCCTGATTTCTCTCGAAATAATGCCCCACACTCTTTATATTGACTAAGAGATTCAATTGAATAAAGTCGTCTATAACTAAAGTAAGGTTGTCTTTGATTCTGGAATAAAAGCTCAATAACTGTAGTTGTCCATTGTTCCTTAATCTTCCCTTCACTTTAACAGGAACATAATGACTCTCAACTCCCGTCGTCACACTGTCGAATGCCTCCCACTTGTCAGACATTGTTTTACCTGCTGACAGTCTACTCCAATCAAACTTGATAAGTCCTTGTCCCATGCCATTAAAATTTATGGTACTCCAATTTAAAAAAAACATTAATTTAAGGCTTATTCTTTCCCATAACTATTATGAAACTAATAGAATTATGATTGCAATGCCCAAAACTTTCTCTCACATTTACTTCAGTCACTTGCCCTGCCTAATGCACAACAGAAGCCTAGTTTTGCTCCTTCTCTGTTAGAATCATCTGGATATTGATAAAGAAAATTTTCGTGAACATTTTTGACAAATTCTTCACCATCCAACCCTTTAACGCTGTGGTAGTTCCAATCAATTTTAAGAAAATTAAAAACCCCATTATTACAACCTTATTTAGATTAAATATATCTGCGATCTCCCTACATGTTTGTTTCTCAATTTATGTCTTACTGTTGTAGAGCATATGGTACAATACAATCAATGTGTTCTTTCCTTTCTTATTTTTAATTTCGACCAATATATTTTCATTGGACGGTTTGTCACAAAAGAGCATTTAGTGCTATCTGTTCAAAGTGAACTTTATTTTCTTATTTTTAATGCTACCTGCACATTTTAACTGGATCATTTTTCAGAAATATCTTTCCCAGTTCCAGCAATAATTATATTCCTTAATCAAAAATTGCAGACTGCCCCCTCCCTGCCCTCCACATATCTGTTTCCATCCTTTCTCTGACACTTAACACCTGGAACATTGAATTGCTAGTCTTGAACGTCTCTCAGGTGAAAGTGAGGACTGCAGATGCTGGAAGTAAGAGTGGAGATTGTGGTGCTGGAAAAGCACAGCAGGTCATGTAACATCCAAGGAGCAAGAAAACCGACGTTTCAAGCAAAAGCCCTTCATCAGCCCATTCCTGATCAAGGGTTTTTGCCCAAAATATTGATTGACCAATTTACTGTAATACATATGGTGTCCCGATCCCATGTTCTTAAACATGCCCCGAGTTCATCAGCCTCCCCTGTAAGACCCCTCACTTGAAATAAATGCAATTTTCTGCTTCAGAATTACTATATGCTTTTGACTCTCTCGTTTTTCTTTTCTAATTGCTGTGCACTCCTCACACTCATAAACTTCTCCATCCATCCTACCATTTGTAATTCTACTTGGAATATCCCCCTTGTCATTCTATTAACATAAAGTCTCCCTACATAGAGGGAGCAAATCTCCCTGCTAAGATATTGGTTGCTTTCCAGTTTAGATTAGACCAATCCTTCTGAACAGGTCATATCTATTCTAAAATAGATTCTAATTTCCCAAAAATCGAAATCCCTCAATAACACAATAGCTCTTCAGCCGTTTGTTTTTCTCTGTTAACCTTTTGTTCCTTCCCAGTTGGGTTTGGCATTGGAGTAAGCCAGAAAGTATTGCTTTAAAGGTTTTATTATTAATACTCTACCTCACCTCTTAAGTTCACTCTGTACTGTTTTAATCTTTCCCAAAAAATATCATTCCTGCCAATATCTACAGTAATATTTCTCTACTCAATCTCACCTTGAACAACGTGCTTGAAAGGTTTCAAGACGTTCTTAATTTTAGCACTGGAAAATAAACAAATCATCCTGAATTAACGGTCACTGCCACAGAATCTTGTGTTAGCGCCCCTGATAGAAAAGTTCACTGAAGCAATATTTCTACTAAATTTCCTCAAAAGCTGCTGACCCTAAGAATCATTCCTATTGTCCAATAATTGACTGCTCTTCCATTTTCCTCAGAGAGACAATCCCCTTCAGCTGTTCTAAAAGCTGAAAAGCATTTTTGTAGAGGAATAGCCACCAGAGAATTTTGAACTACTTTCTTATCTTTCCTGAGAGCCACACATCTATATGACTGATATGCTGGATAATATTTTTTTTTCCAAATCTTCCAGCCGTCCTGTCTGAGCCTTATGAGACCTGAATAATATTATGCCTAAAAGCAGAACTTTTTTACGGCACCTTCTGTTACCTTTCATTACCTACAGACAATGTTAAAATTGAAAAATATATACATACACGTATCAAACATAGAAAAATTAAACAAAATAAACCATTTAACTAATTAAGTTAATAAAAATATGCCTCTTCAATAAAGTCCAAGAAGAAAATAGTCTTCTCCAGAGATTAAAATATGTACGATTCTCCAGAATGAAGGTACACCTCCTTATTTTAATTAATTAATTTTACAAAACAAAAATCCTTCTGCAATATAATAAAAGAAACATTTTAAAACAAAAATAGACTTTTCGTTTTCTTTGTAAGCCACCCTTAAACAACTTTTTTTTTAAAAAGTTCATTTAAATGAAAATCATGAGTTTTTTTGCTGTTTTGTTTGTTTTTGAATGTTTATAAAACAAAATAGAAATAATTATGTTAAATTAATAAACTACAACATCAACTGCAAAAAGACTATATTAAATATTTAACTGCATGCATCCCAGGGGCAGCTAGAAGATCCACGATGCTCTAAGAACATTTTTTGAAAATGTTTTACAAGAAGAAGAAGAGTGGGCATATAATTTATTAATTTGTTTCCAGTTCAAGGTGGACTTGACGATATGATTTGATCTCCTTCTGTAAGTCTATATATAGAATTTAGTTGAATCTTTATCCTTAACACTCCAACTATTTCAAACAAAATTATGAATCTGTCACTATCGTAGACACGGAAACTTGCTTCAGCTCTGACTGTTGCAGGGAACAATACAAAGAATATTTTCCAGGCCCACGTGGAGCACAAATGTTGCAGTGAAAGCCATCTAAACCTAATCCAATACTAATTACGCAAAAGCTAATCAATAAAACATACAGAGGAGCACAGTATAAAAGTAGAATTCAGCTTGTCCGAAATAAAATTTGTGGCTCCTTTGTAAAAAAGAACTCAACTGCATTACGCTGTAAATTCACCAAAATAGAAAAAAAAAGAGAATGGAATTCTCAATGCTTTACCTGTGAACAACATCTGAAGAACAGGAGAAATTCAGGGCTTAGTTGTGAACTTCATAAACGATGATGATGAGAATGTTAGGGATGGAGTTTGGAGGGAATGATAAATAATGTTGTGGATGACGCAAAGATGAGCTGGTGTATCACAATGAGGAGGACCGTGTGAGGGTACAGGATGGTCAAAACTGGTTGTTCAGGTGGACAGATCAATCGCTAATGAAATTTAACACTGATACCTTTCAGAAGTTACATGACAAGAGTGTACTCAAACTGAAGAGAGGCTGGGTCTACTTGGTTTTACTTTTAAGCAAAGGAGGCCGAGAGGTGGTCCTGATGGAAGTGTTTAACAACATGAGGGGTCTAGACAAGGAAAACAAAGAGTAGCTCTTCCCCTTACTCAAAGATTCAGTAATAAGGAAATAATTCATTGAACTAAATTCATTGAAATAATACATTTTTTTTTCCATTCCACTCGTCATTGTGCTCTAACACAGGCACATTTTCCTAATGTGATCCAAAGACCAATATTTGCCCGTTCCTTGATATGCCGAGACCTATATAAAGAATTAAAAGGAACTTACCTTGGGAGTCGGGCCACCATTTGCTGAGAGGTGTGAGGGAGGAGCGAACTACTTCTAGGAAGTCATATATTTGTGTGGTTGCGTTACCCGAAACACTTCTCGGGTAGTGTCTCTCACCCATCTCCTCCTCTGACCAAAAACAAAACTTCTTTGCGCCAGATTGGTATGGTAGCGAGTTTATTTTTTATTCCATATTTTTCAACAGTCTCTTTGGGAATTTAGAATAATGGGATTGGAGATGAGGGCAGTTGAATGTTGCTCTTACAGAATGTGCGAGGTACGGTCACCACTCGTGTCCCTGCGGACTACATCTGCGGGAGTTGCACACAACTCCAGCTCCTCGAAAACCGCGTTAGGGAACTGGAGCTGGAGCCGCATGAACTTCGGATCATTCGTAAGGCAGATGGAGTTATTGAGAGGAGTTACAGGGAGGTAGTCATTCCTCAGGTACAAGAAAAAGACAAATGTGTTATAGTCAGGAGATGGAAAGGGAACCGGCAGGCAGTGCAGGGATCCCCTGTAGCCATTCACCTCAACAATAAGTATACCACTTTGGATACTGTTGGAAGGGACGACTTACCAGGGGAAAGCAGTTGGGCACAGGGCTCTGGCACAGAGTCTGTTCCTACTGCTCAGAAGGGAAGGTGGAAGAGCAGCAGAGCAGTAGTCATTGGGGACTACATAGTTTGGAGGACAGATAGGAGGTTCTGTGGAGACGAGAGAGACTCACGGTTGGTGTGTTGCCTCCCAGGTACCAGTGTTCGTGATGTCTCTGATCATGTTTTTAGGATACTTAAATGGGAGGGGGAGCAGCCCCAAGTCGTGTTCCACATAGGCACCAACGACATAGGTAGGAAGTGAGACAGGGTTTTCAGGCAGAAATTCGGGGAGCTAGGATGGAATCTTAGAGCTAGGATGAACAGAGTTGTTGCCCGTGCCATGTGCTAGTAAGCCAGGGAACAGGGAGAGAGAGGAATTGAACACGTGGCCACAGGGAAGTCCGGGACGGAGGGTTTTGGATTCTTGGATAATTGGGGCTCTTTCTCGGGTAGGTTGGACCTCTCCAAGCAGGTTGGTCTTCATCTGAACCAGAGGGGTACCAATATCCTGGGGGAGAAATTCGCAAAGGCTATTTGGGTGGTTTTAAACTAATCCAGCAGGCGGATGGGAATCAAAATTGTAGTTCAAGTATAGAAAAGATTGAGAGTAGGGAGGTCCGAAATCAAGTTTTAGGGATGCAAGATGGAACCAGTATGCAAGAAGTTGGTTGGAAGTGTGTCTACTTCAACGCCAGGAGAATCCAGAATAAGGTAGAAAAACTTGCAGCATGTGTTGGCACCTGGGACTTCACTGTTGTGGGCATTTCGGAGACATGGTTAGAACAGGGACAGGAATGGTTGTTGCAGGTTCCAGGATTTAGATTTTTCAGTAAGAACAGAGAAGATGATAAAAGAGGGATGTGTGGCATTGTTAGCCAAGGACAGTATTACAGTTGCAGGAAGGATGTTTGGGGAATCGTCAACTGTGGTAGAATGGGCTGAGGTTAGAAACAAGAAAGGAGATGTCATCCTGTTGGGAGTTTTCTATTGGCCTCCAAATAGTTCCAGAGATGTAGAGGACAGGGTAGTAAAGATGATTATTTATAGGAGTGAGAGAGACAGGGTAGTTGTCATGGGGGACTTCAACTTTCCAAATATTGACTGGTAACAATACGGTATGACAAATATAGATGGGTCAGCTTTTGTCCACTGTGTGCAGGAGGGCTTCTTGCCACTGTATGTAGACAGGCCAACAAGGGGCGACGCCACATTTGATTTGGTACTGAGTAATGTGCCCGGCCAGGTGTTAGAGTTGGAAGTAGGTGAGCACTTTGGTGATAGTAATCACAATTCTGTTATGTTTACTTTAGTGATAGAAAGGGATAGGTGTATACCACTGGGCAAGAGTTACAGCTGGGGGAAAGGCAATTACGATGCGATTAGGCAAGATTTAGGAAGCATAGGACGGGGAAAGAAACTGCCGGGGATGGACACATTAGAAAAGTGGAGCTTAGTCAAGGAAAAGCTCCTGAATGTCCGAGATAAGTATGTACCTGTCAGGCAGGGAGGAAGCTGTAGAGCGCGGGAGCCGTGGTTTACGAAGGGAGTGGAATCTATGGTCAAGAGGAAGAAGAAGGCTTATGTTAGGATGAGATGTGAAGGGACAGTTAGGGCGCTTGAGGGTTACAAGGTAGTCCGGAAAGGTCTAAAGAGAGAGGTCAGAAGAGCCGGGAGGAGACATGAGAATTTGTTGGTGGATAGGATCAGGGTAAAACCTAAGGCTTTCTAACTGTATTTAAGAAATAAAAGAATAACGAGAGTAAGATTAGGGCCAGTCAAGGATAGTAGTGGGAAGTTGTGTGTGGACTCAGAGGAGATAGGGGATACACTAAATGAATATTTTTCGACAGTATTCACTCTAGAAAACGACAATGTTTTCGAGGAAAATTCAGAGGTACAGGCTACTAGACGAGGTGTGATTGAGGTTCACAAGGAAGAGATATTAGAAATCCTGCAGAATGTGAAAATAGATATGTTCCCTGGACTGGATGGGATTTATCCTAGGAACCTCTGGGAACCTTTGGCATTGATCTTTAAATCATCATTGTCTACAGGAATAGGGCCAGAAGACTCGAGGAAGGCAAAGTGGTTCCCCTGTTCAAGAAGGGGAGTCGAGATAACCCTGGGTAATTATAGACCAGTGAGCCTTACTTCAGTTGTTGGTAATGTGTTGGAAAAGGTGAAAGAGTTATAATCATCTAGAAAGGAATAATTTGATTAGGGACAGTCAACACGGTTTTGTGAAGGGTATTGTGCCTCATAAACCTTGTTGAGTTCTTTGAGAAGGTGACCAGACAGGAGAAATGAAAGCAAACCGGTTAATGTGGTGTATATGGCTTTCAGCCAGGCAAGGTTCCCCACAGTAGGCTAGTGTACAAAATGCGGAGTAATGGGATTGTGAGAGCTATAGCAGTTTGGATCAGTAATTAGCTTGCTGAAAGAAGACAGAGGGTGGTGGTTGATGGGAAATGTTCATCCTGGAGTCCAGTTACTAGTGGTGTACCGCAAGCGTCGGTGTTGGGTCCACTGCTACTTGTCAGTTTTATAAAGGACCTGGATGAGGGCATAGAAGGGTGGGTTAGTCAATTTGCAGATGACAATAAGGTCGCTGGAATTGTGGATAGTGACGAAGGATATTGTAGGTTACAGAGAGACATAGATAAGCTGCAGAGCTGGGCTGAGAGATGGCAAAAGGAGTTTAGTGTGGACAAAGGTGATTCACCTTGGTTTGAGTAAACAGAATGCAAAGTAATGACTAATGGTAAGATTCTTGGTTGTGTAGTTGAGTAGAGAGATTTCGGTGTCCAGGTACACAGATCCTTGAAAGTTGCCACCCAGGTTGACAGGGTTCTTAAGAAGGCATAAGTGGTTTAGCTTTTTATTAATAGAGTGATCGAATTCTGGAACCATGAGGTTATGCTATAGATGTACAGAACTCTGGTACGGCCATACTTGGAGTATAGTGTTCAGTTCTGGACACCACATTATGAGGAGGATGTGGAAGCTTTGGAAAGGTTGCAGAGGAGATACCAGGATGTTGCCTGGTATGGAGGGTAGGTCTTACCAGGAAAGGCTGAGGGACTCGATGCTGTTCTCTTTAGAGAGAAGAAGGTTCAGGGGTGACGTGATAGAGACATATAAAATGATCAGAAGTTTAGATACGGTGGACAAGTATGATGACGGCGAGCACAAGGGGGCAAAGCTTTAAATTACGGCATGATAGATATAGGACAGATGTCTTGGTAGTTTCTTTACTCAGAGAGTAGTAAGGTTATGGAATGCTTTGTCTCCAACGGTAGTTGATTCGCCAACTTTAAGTACATTTAAGTCGTAATTGGACAAGCATATGGACGTACATGGAATAGTGTCGGTTAGATGGGCTTCAGATTGGTATGACAGGTCGGTGCAACATCGAGGACCGAAGGGCCTGTACTGCGCTGTATTGTTCTATGTTCTATGTTCTTTGACTTAGATCCACTTCACATCTTCCTTTTCTAATCAATTCAATGTTTGTATTTTCCGAAAATATCTTCAATACATTTTTCATAAGATATAGAGTATCGACACTTTCGAACAGAATTGATGACAAAACATGTTTACTCAATATCTAACCTATAAATTTGCAACAATGCTGACGTGTTTTGGTGTCCCATCACCCAGTTCCCAGCCTGCAGTTGCAGCAAATTGTCATTAAATCTCAAAAGAATTGCCGAGTCTTTAATTCTGATTTAAGTGGTCATTTGTCCCTTTATTATGAAATGAGCATATTAATTACGGCCTGTCTATCTGACTGCAACATTTTGATGTGGATTAGTCCAGGCAATTAAACATCAGGAGTTAAGAACAGGGATAGTCCATTTGGTTGCCAGGCCTGCTGTGGGAATCAACAAGGCCTGACTGTGGTCTTGTCTCCACAGTGATGTCTTGTTCCGGACACAAAAAGCAACCTGCATCTCCCACAACCAAAACTCTCGACTGCAATGACCCCAGCCACCAACGGTGAATAAAATCCAAAGATCGGTAAATATTGCAACACAAGAAAACAGAAATTATGACTGGAGGTAGGAAATTCAACGGTTCCGTTAACCACATTAAACACCAGCTGCCAGATATAGCAATCCGCCCCATTTTCTAACCCTACCATTATTCATCTGTAAACTCTTTAGCTCCTCATTACAGCCTGTTTTACCACCTAGTTCAATACCATTTGGGAATTTAGTTGCTACACTCTGTCCCTCCTTCCAGGTCATTTGGGCAGATTGGAAACAATTGAGGTCTGAGAGCTGAACCCTGCAGCACCTCACTAGTTTCAGTTCACCAGGGAAAGACCATTTATCCCGATGATCTGCTTTCTGTTTGTCAGTCAATCCTCTATCCAATTCAATACTCTACCCTTAACCCCTCGGTTCTAACTGCCGAGATCAGTCCTTCATGCAGCACCTTGTCAAATGCCTTCTGAAGTTCAGATGTCCAGCAGTTGTTGCATCCCCATTATCCACCTTGCTGGATACATTCTCAAAGAACTCCAGCAGGTTTGTCAAGCACAACCTGCCTAACATGAAACTGTGCTGACACTGGTGAATTGATCTTTGTTTTTCCAAGTGTTCAGTCATTTCATACTTTACAGTTGACTGAAGAAACTTCCCCACGACAGAGATTAAACTCACTGGTCTACAGTTTGTGAACTTTTGCCTATCTCCTGTTTTGGGAACGAGTACTACATTAGTAATTTTCCAATACATCAGTACCGTTCCAGAATTCAAGGAAATTTTGAATATCCTAACTAACACATCCACTATCACTGCTGTTACATCCTTTAATATGATATATTGCAGGCTGAGGGTCTGACCTGCCTATAATCCCATCAATGTATTTAATATCTTCTTCCTCGTCATCGTACTTCCATCATGATCCTTTGCAATTGTTTTAAATTTTGGGAAGAAATTATCTTGCACTGTGAAAACAGGAAGTGTTGGTTTTGCCTCTGCCATTTCTAGGTTTCAAAATTATTACCTCGCCATTTTCATCCCCTCAAAGACAATATTTGATTTCAGCATTTTTAACCTTTTTGACTACTCAGAGAAGTGTTCATTATCATTCCTTATGTTTACTTCTCATTTTCCTTCATAGCCGTTTTGATGATGTTTTTAGTAGCCGTTTGCTGACAATTAAAGTGTTTTTCTTTAATTCATTAAAGTATGAGCATGTCGCTGGTTAGACAGCACTCATTGTCTGTCCCTAATTGCCCAGAGGGCAGTTAAGCGTCAATCAGATTTGTATGGGTTTGAAGTCACATGTCGCTCAGAACAGGTAAAGGATGGTGTTTTCTGGACATAAAGAACATTAATGAAACATATTGGTGTTTCCACCAATGAGCAATGGATTCATTATCATCAATACACTCTTAATTCCAGGTTCATATGGGATTTGAATTCCACCTGCTGCCGTGGCGGTATTTGAACCCATGTCCCCAGAACATTACCTGGATTAGCAGTCAGTGATAATACCACCAGACAAGAACCTTCATGTTATTGTTGACTTCCTTGTTAAGACATGGATTGCTTTTCACGTTTTTACAATTCCTCTTCCACTCAGGATTACACTTTATTTGAGGGGTTTTGACTATCTTCCTAAGTAGTTGCCACTGTTCTTCAAATGTCTTGTACTTTAATCTTTTTGACATGTCCATTCAGGCCAAGCCCTTTCTCAGGCCAGTACAATTATCATTGTCCAACACTAAATCTCTCCGATGTGATTCTGTCTTCGTTGTTACAGTCTGAATATGAAACTCAAACATATTGTGGTCACTCTTTCTAAGATGATTCTGTACTACAATATGATTTATCACTCCTTCCTCATTATGTAATACCAAAGCCAGTTCTCTGGTTGGTTCCATTACATGTTAATCAAAGAAATAATCCATTATATATTCGACGAATCGTTCTTTGAGGCTACCGTTGCCATGTTGATTAATCCAGTCAATTAGCATACTCATATTCCCATAATCACTCTTGTGATCTTGTCTCAAGCCATCGTTATTTCCTGGTTCATTCTATTCCCTACTTTGAAAGTAATTTGTCGGGGTGGGGTGGGGATAGTTTGTGGGCTGTAAATGCTCCGACCAATAGATTTATTTCAATGTGTTTTATTTCAAACCAGACTGATTCATCAGTTTTGTCCCACGTGCTAATATAATTTCTTAATACAGCCTTGACATTATCCTGAACGAATACAGGCACTCCACCTGCTGTTCCTTCTTGTGTGAATACTGAGTAGCCTTGGACATTTAACACCCCAGTCCTGACCTTCATGTAACCAGATTTCAGTCATGCCCACCATGCCATGCCTATTTATACCTGTTAGCGCTATCAGCTCATTCATTTTATTCCAAATACTGCACACATTTAGTTAGAAAACGTTTTAACATAAGTTCTATCGATATAGCTTTCGCTTTTAATAATTGTGTGCACAGGCTCTCCATCCTTATGTATTGATTACTGATAATAGTGAGCCTATCACTTACTCCAACTTGCAACTCACATTTCTTTAAATTGTTGTGATTAGTTCCTTCAGCATGGTCATTAAAATGGCTCTGCAGGTTTCTCTGACAGACCTTTACATTCTGCACAGTTTCTGACCGGCTGCTTTTGTTCCCAGCTTCCTGTAACATTAGCTTAAATCTACATGATCGCACCTCCCTTCCAGGACGTTGGGGCCCCTCCAGTTAAAGTGCACACTTTCCTTTTTGTCCAGTTATCACCTGCCCTGGACATGATCGCAATCATCAAAAAATCAGAAGCCCTCCTTCCAAACTAGCTCATGGCCACATATTCAACTCGACTATCTTCCTCTTCCTTGACTCACTTCCAGATGCCCAGGGAGTAATCTCAAGTATACAACCCTGGAGATCCTCCTTTTAAACTCACTCCTAACTCCCTGAACTTTCTTAGCAGGGCCTTTCAACCTTTCACTCTTCTTACCGATGTCATTGGTGTCAATGTGAACCACGACCTCTGGCTGTTTACCCTCTCATTTAAATACGCCCTGAGCATGCTCGGAGACATTCTTGATCCTGGCACCGACCTGCCTTTTTATAAAGAAATCATAGAATCATAGAATGCCTACGGTGGGGAAACAGGCCATTTCAAACAGCACGTCCATGCTGACACTTTGAAGAGTAACCCATTCTGACCCATTCTCCTACTCTGTTACTCTACATTTTCCCCTGACGAATACAGCTAAGTGGCACATCGCTGACCACTATTGGCAAAACACAAACAACCCAGACCTATTCTCTACGTTATGTTGAATCAGCTTTTTCACAGGAGATACTGACAGAACTACTGAGCATTTCCAGAAACCTCTGGTTTTGTCACTGATGTTGATTGCATATTGATAAAAACGTATGCATCACACAATTGAAAAAGAAAAGCTTAATTTAAACTCTCATTCGAAAACTAAATATTTGGTTGTTAATGATCCCAGTAAAGGTTCATTACATTACTGCTGTTCAGTCCGTGAACATCATTTGTTTACTTTTCCAATCATGAATAAAGGTGGTTTTTACATCTTTTTGATATCAGAAAGCTTGGAAACGTTGTACATTTACTCTTTCATATGGGAATGTGATAACATCTCATTCTTACATGTCAGTCCAATTACAGAGAATTATTCACAAAACACACACACGTGCATACATACACACACACACACGCACACATGCATACACACATTCACACAATACAATTATCTGTCGAAGAATACTAGTAACATTGTAAGTAATTGGAATGATAACTGGAAAGAAGGATTTAGATAAAGGAAGGAAGAGAGAAAATGAGTCTATTTGGAACAGAAAAGGCGAATGTGTGAACTTTATAAGTTGATCAAATTTATGGAAATTATGCAGGGCAGGTAAAAGTTATTGTTATGAAGTTGTAGAGATATATGTTACATTTAAGAGAGACTGGAAGCTGGCACAAAGTGTTCTGAAAGAAGGTAAATGCAACATTTGACTGTGCAATCAATAGCTGAGTTGGCACGAAAGAAAAACGAATTCAAATTCGGCCAGTTTAAACTTTGCCCCAACAAACTGAAATTAAATTGAGTTTGAAATACTTGATGACATCAAAATCAATGAAATAGTCCGATGTTTAGAGGTGTAAAACTGGACATTTTGAACATTTAGGGGGAAGTACTGCCAAGGGCATCCACAAAGATAGACTGCGAGCTGAAGGACTTTCTGAAAGGTACCTGTCTGTAAGAGGTGTGCTCAGCAGAACATCGAAGTCACCCGAGAGAAAACCCTACAGAGGAAAGTCTACAAAGGAGAATCGACAAAGTGGACTGGTTTTGAAACATGAAAATTTTTGTAAACCTTATTTTGTTTTTGTTTTATTGGACCAGTATTGTAGAGTGGGAGGTAAAAGATACGTTTAACCGAAGGGAGTTCTAAATAATTGTTTGTTTTATTATTGTCTGTTGTACTTAAATAGCAAAATTGTTAATTTTACTTTAAATTGTGAACTCTGTAAATGTATCTTTGCATCTCGAAATTTAACGGATTATGGCATGAACTTTTTCTCTGTGGCTGGTTTAAATTAGGAGAGGGGTTAACCCTGTGTCATAACAGCTTGGGGGCTTTCGTCCACGATATGAACAGGTTTAGATAGATCCAGTCTGAGGTTTGAGCAGATTTATATAGATTTGAGGGATGAAAAGAAAACAAAGTGTATTTAAACATATGCACGTTCGTGTCTGAGATCTTCAAGTAAAACGTCAGTGAGACAAATTGTTTAATTCCGATGACTTGTGTTTGTTTAAATTAAAAGTGAGAAAAATGGCTGTTTAACAGTTAACAGTTTGAAGATGATTCTCAAATTTGCCACCAAATCTTAGAAGGAAAAATAAAGGCCAAACTTTTAGAATTAGCAAGGAAGTTAGATTTGGATTTAATCAAGGACAAAAGTAAAGCTGAAATTGTCCGGGAATTTCTCACATGCTAAGGTGTGTTAGAAACACATACAAGTGCAGTAGAGTAACAAAAAAAACTTCAATTACAATTGAGGAAAATGCAGTTTAAAGATAAACAAAGGGAGTTAAAGAGAGAGAGAGAAGAAACAGAAAGCAAGACAGAACAGAGAGAGAGAAAAAGGGAAGAAGGTTCTTAGCTGACCAAAAAGAGAGAGAATTTGAACTTGAGAAGTTGTGATTTAATCAGCAAAGACACATTAAAAAGATGGAGATTAAAAGAGACGGTAGTGTTATATGCAACTATATTCTGGATTAGTGGTGCTGGAAGAGCACAGCAGTTCAGGCAGCATCCAAGTATCTTCGAAATCGACGTTTCGGGCAAAAGCCCTTCATCAGGAATAAAGGCAGTGAGCCTGACGCGTGGAGAGATAAGCGAGAGGAGGGTGGGGGTGGGGAGAAAGTAGCAACTATGTCAATACACTGCATCATTTTAATGAGAAAGATGTTGATGCCTTCTTTATCTCATTTGAAAAATTGGCTAGGTATATGGAGTGGTCCAAGGATTTATGGGTATTGCTAGTTCGGACTAAAGTGGTAGGCAGGGTGAGTGACGAATTTTCTCCGCTGACAGAAGAGGGTCACGAGATTCTCAAGACATCAAACAAGCTCTTTTAAGTGCTCACGAATTGGTACCAGAACCATATAGACAGCAGTACAGAAACTTAAAGAAGTAATCAGGTCAGACTTATGTTGAGTTTGTAGTAATTAAACATAGGCATTTTGATCGATGGATGGTTGCTTTAAAAGTAGATATGACCTATGAGGCTCTAATGGAGATTATTCTGCTGAACGAATTGATAAATTCACTTCTAGAGATGATAAGAATTCACGTGGAGGAACAGAAAGTTCAGAAATTGAGAAGGGCAGTAGAATTAACAGATGAATACATGTTGCTGCATAAGACAAGCTTCCAGCCAGAATTTCGTCCTTTGAAGGATCACATTTGGGAGATGTGGAGATGCTACACTGTAAAAGAAACAGTAGAGAATAAGAGTTTACCACAGGCTAAAGAAGATGCCCAAGAGGCCTCCGGTGCTTTCACTTAATAGAGTGGGGCGCAGAAAGCTACAATGCCGGTGGTTTCAAAAGGGCATTGGGAAAAGATGTTTTCACTGCAATAAGAAGGGATATGTATGGTCACAGTGCTGATCGTTAGGAAGGGGACTGTGGGAAAAGATGTGGTAAGAGAAGGTAAGCCAGTGGCATTAGTGAAAGTCTTAAAGGAAACCACAACAAGAACCGAAGAGCTGCAGGAAATTGCAAAACCTAGGCAGAGGCTGGGTATGGAGTTAGTACCTGATCTCTAAAAGGAATTTGCATCTATGAGTAATATTTACTCAGAAACAACAGGGGGAGAATAAGAATAAGTTATAATTATGAGAGATACAGGATCAAACCAGTTTCTAACAGTAAGAGATGAGCTACTTTGCAGTATTTCTGATCTGTTACCCGAGAGTGTTATAATTTGTGGGATATATGAACAGAAATTAAGCTTTCCTCACAATAAGATGTGGTTGGAGTGACTTCACAAGTCTGGGGAAGGAACCGTGGGAGTGACTGACAGAGTGTCAGTTCCAGGAAACCGGTTTGTTCTCGAGGATGATTTAGCAGGGTCCAAGATGGGAGCGTTACCCCTTGTTGTGGAGAAGCCCAAGAAGACTAAGAAACTGAGGAGATAAAACAGAAATATACCGGTATTTTCCCAGACTGTACAATAACTAGATCCCACTATCATAAGTAACAGCAGGAAGCACAAACTAAAGACAACGATGAAGGAGTTAAGGTTCTGTTAGCTGACATCCTGTTTGACGTAATGCTGCAGGGAAAACATGAACAAAGAGAGGGTCAGACAAAGGTGTTTAATCCTGAAAGGCGAAGGGATTTGCAACAGACAGGCAAGATGGTAAAAGATATATATGTGGATGCGTACTCTGAAAGTGAGGCAGTTATTCCTGAGGATTATTATCAGAAATATAGAATCCTAAAACGGAAATGGAGACTACGGCACGTTAGTGCAGAGGGGTAGTGTGCTGAAGTGCACCAGATTGTGTTGCTGGTAGCATAGAAAACAGGAGGTGTTATGGGTAGCACGTGAACTACTTATGGGATGTCACCAAGGGGTACAAAAGACTCAGGTTAAGGGACAAAAACAGTTTTATTGTCCTGGAATGCACATAGATATGGTTTACATCTGGCAAAAGTGTTATGCATGCCAAATAGCAGGTAGGCCACAGGCGGTAATGAAACTAGGACCTCTGTCACCAATTCCCACATTCAGAAACCCCTTCATGTGGCTTATAAATTAGTGTGTCCTCCGGAAAAGTACAGGAGGGAAAGAATTGAAGGAACAGGTGCTGAAGGAACAGATTGAGGAATCAATTCCAAATGATGTGGATTTTGATGTGCCTCAAAATATGTTGAAAATGTAGAAGTCCTTGAGCAGTGGGATAGGTTCATAAACAATCTGCCTCAGGAGTATAGAACGCAGTTGAAACGTTTGTTATTGCAATATGAGGGTATATATAAGAATTATACGGGGAGAACTAATGCCATTGTACCTGAAGTAGACGCATGGAATACTATTCCAATAAATCAACACCCCTATCGGCTTAATCGTCTCAAAGTAGACAGGTCCAGAAGGAGGTGGAGGCTATGCTCAATTAGGTCATCATCGAACCAAGCCCGAGCGAGTGGAGCTCGCCCATTATCTTCATTCCCAAACCGGATGGGACTCAATGAATTTGGTTGGATTATTAGAAGCTCGACACTGTTAGAAAATCAGACTTATATCCAATACTGACATTAGAATACTGTATCGAGAAAGTTGGACAAGTCAGTTACACCACAAAGTTTGACTTGATGCGTAGTTTCTGGCAGGTACCTTTGTCAGAGACAGTAAAATAAATTTCTGACTTGTAACGCCAAATGGACTGTATCAATTCAAAGTGATGCCCTTTGGAATGAACAACACACCCAACAAATTCCAAAGACCCATGAACAGAGTTGTGGTCTGATAAATAAACTGTGCAATCTGTTTGGACGATGTAGTGGTGTTTACTAAGTCCTGGAACGATCACTTGGTAAAGTTGGAAAAGCTCTTTGAATGAATATGTGAAACAAAACTGGTGATAAAATTAAACAAAACTAAATTCACGAAAGCAGACGTGATGTTCTTGGGACAAAACATCGGTCATGGAAATTTGACCCTATGGAACACAAAGACAAAAGTTACCCAGGAAGAAAAAAGATATCAATTCAAAGATAACCTCGAAGAAAAAAGTGTTTTGCTTCTTAGGAGTCAGCGGATTCTATCGGAAATTTGTTCCAAAGGTCAGCAATGTAGTGGCACCATTAACCAATTTGCTGAAGAAGAACAGATGGACAGAACAATGCCATGAGGCATTCGACCATTAAAAAGAAATATTGGCCACCAAACCAGTTTTAGATATACCAAACGTTCCAAAACCTTTCAAAGTTGCCATCGACACTAGTGACGTAGGAGTTGGAGCTATCCTCCTACAGGATGATGAGATGGGATAATAGTTTTCAAAGAAACTCAACATCCACCAGAGAACATGTTCCATGATTGAGAAAGAACTATTGAGTTTGGCACTAGCCTTAATGTGCACTCACAAACAGCGTGTTGGAGGCAGTTGTGTACACAGATCCCAATCTGCTTACATTCGTTGAACGCATTAAAGACTATTTCATTGTAGCCTTATGTTACAGACTTTTAGTTTAAAAAATAGACATGTAGCATGTCGTAAGGATATAATCACAGATGCGTTCTCACAGATTTAACTGATAAAGTTTAGACGGAATTTGCATTTATCCAATGTAAAATATAGGTATATGGGAAAAATTAACGTGATCTTAGATTTCAGTTATCTGTATGTTATGGTAATGTGTTTAAAGAATAGAAAAACAAAAGAGACCGTGTTTTCATTATGATGGTTCTTTTTTGAGAGAGAAGGTGTTATGAACGTGTGAAGGGTACTGTACCTTTAAGAGAGTTGAAGGATTTACAAGCACAGTGAGTTCTGGAAAATTTAGAGTGTAACATTTGGTTCAGCAGCTGGCAGTACCTGGGTTGCTATGAGATAAAAGATAAAATCAAATTTGTTCAATCCGTATAGATTATGTCCCAAGAAGCTAAACTACAATCGAGTTTAAATTTGTCATTTGGCAATTTTTTTTAAAAAAATGAAATGAGCCGATGCTTTGTGGTATCAAGCTGTAAACGAAGTTGACCAGTTCGGGGAGAACTGCCACGCCACCAACATCTGCAGACTGCCCGGAAAATAGCTCTCTTAAATTCATCTATATTTATCAATGATCTGTGAGACAGAAACACCACGGAGAATAAAAGAAGACAGAGGAAGATACAAAGAGAAGATTCGACAGCTGGCAGGTTGTGAAATTTGTCTGCTTTGGTAAATCTGAACTGGGGGGTTTATCGGACCAGTATTGTAGAAGGGAAAGTAAAAGATAGGTCAGAGAAAGGAGTTGCAAATAGTTATTAGGTAATTATTCTCTGTTAGCCTTTAAAAACAAAGTTGTTAATTTTTACTTTAAATACTCACCTTTAGGATGGTTCTTGGCCTTCCGAATTTTTACGGATTACAGCACTGTCTAAATTTTTTCTGTCTTGCAAGTTAAATTGGCGCGCGGGATGGGGGTGGGGGTGGGGTTTACCCCGTGTTGTAACACTTTAACTCTGATTTCTCTGCAAAGATACTGCCAGACCTGCTGAGCTTTTCCAGCACATTCCTGTCTTCGATTTCTGGTTTACGAAATCTGCAGTTCTCTTGACTTTCTTATGCGTATCATTGGCAGCCTTGGCTGAAGTGCTGGAGGACTGGAACGCAGCTAATATTTTTATATTATTTGTAATAAGGCTGCAAGGAAAACCCAGGGAACTGCAGACCAGTGAGTTTGATGTAGAGGATAGGTGAGTGTTTGGAGGAGATTCTGAGAGGCAGGATTTACATGCATGTGGAATGGCAAGGACTGATTAGGGATATTCAGCACGGCTTTTTGTCTGGGAATCCATGTCTCACAAACTAGATTGCAGTTTTTGAAGAGGTGATCGGAAAGATAGATGAAGTTAAAGCAGCATGCGTTGTCTATGTGGACCTCAGTGAGGCCCAACAATGTTCCTCATGGTAGCCTCGTTCATAAGGTTACATCACAGGGGATCAGTGAGAGCTAGCCAATTAGACACAAAGTTGGCTTGACAGAAGGAGACAGCTGATGCTGGGAGAGATGTGTTGTCCAAATTGGATGCTCTGGACCAGTGGTGCGCCACAAGGAACAATCTGCTGCTGTTCATTGTTTTTGCAAATGATTTAGATGAGAATATATGAACCATGGATAATAAGTTCGTCGACAAACCCCACACAATTGGTGTTAATAGTGGACAATAAAGAAGGTTATCTTAAAGAACAATGAGATCGTGATCAACTGGGAAATTGGGCTGAGGATTCGCAGGTAGAGCTTCATGCAGATAACTGTGAGGTGTTGCATTTTGTTAGACAAACTAGGGCAGTATTTATACAGTTAACGGTAGGGCATTGGGGAATGTATTCGAACAGAGAGACCCAGGGTGCAGGTACATAGTTCCTTGAAAGTGGAGTCGCAGATAGACAGTGTTGTGAAGAAGGCATTAGGCACACTTACCTACATCAGTCAGAGCATTGAGTACAGATATTGGGACATCATGTTGTGGCTGTACACGACCACATTTGGAGTACTGAGTACAATTATTGTCGCCCTGCTGTAGGAAGGATGTTATAACCTGGAAAGGGGACAAAGTATTTAAAATGATGTGACGGAGACGGGAGGTTTTGAGATACATGGAGAGGCAGGGATTTTGTTCCTTTTGCGTAGGAGGCTGAGGGGTGACCTTACAGAGGTTTATAAAATCAAGAGTGACATGGATAGGATAAATAGACAAGGTCTTTTGCCCAGAGTGGGGGTGTCCAAAATCAGAGAGGGTAAGTTGAAGGGGAGAGGGAAGACATTAAAAAGAGATCTAAGAGCAGCTGTTTCTCACAGAGATTGGTGCATATATGTAGCGAGCTGTCAGAGGAAGAGGTATTGGTGAGTGCAATTACAACAATTGAAAGACAATCTGATGTGTACATGAATATGAAAGGTTTGGAAGTTTAGGAAACCTGGTGAGCATGGATAATTTGGGCCAAAGTATATGTTTGCATGTTGTATGACTCTAAGAGTCCAAGACTCGAAAACTCCTCTTTCATCACTAATTCTTCATTGAACGCAATTATTTTCCAAGTTAAAACTCCTCTGTAAATACTTTCAATGATACAACTCGCTGAACTTTCTTAAATACAGAATTCCTGGCATTGTTGTGGTGATCTACACCATAGCAGTAGCAGCAGCTAAAACAGCATTATATTCAAACACAATCTGTAACTTTTTGGCTGGGATAATCCCTCAGTCGACCATTTACACGAAGCTGACAACTCTGACATCTCCCTGGGAATGCGGAAAACTACTCAGCTACGTCCAGTTCTCAAAGAGAGAAATAGTTACAATCTGACTAATTATCACACCATCAGTGTTTTCATAAAAGTCAAATTAGTGGTTGTTTTTTTTCTGACAGAGCTGTCAAGCAGCACAGAAATAACCTGCTCAGTGTGGAATCTGATAGGTCCCCATGTGGAGATGTTGCTGTTGTGGAAATGTCACTGGATTACTAATCCAGACCAGGTTGATGCTCTGGCAGCTGGTGGAAGTTAAAACAATTAATAAAATATCAAGAATTAAAATCTGGTCTCAGTAACAGTGACCTTGAAGCCAATGTCGATTGTAAACAGAATTTCCTTTCCCAATGTACTTTCAGGAAGTGAATCTCCCGTGCTTTCCTGGTCTGGCTTAAAAGTGACTCCAGACACAGAGACATGTGATACACTCTTCAATGGACAAGCAAGACACTCAAATGTATCAAACTGCTTCGAGGCTTGGAAGGATAAAACCGACTGAAAACACGGTATTGAAAAAGGGAACAGGAAACGCAGTCCTGTTGGCACTGCAGAGACCTCCTTCTTAACATCTGAGATCCTCTGACCGCTGTACTCCAGCTGTCTCCTGATCCCTTTAATGTCCAGAAATTCATATTTTTATTCAATGTCCTGGCTTCCACAGCCTTATGTGGGAGTGAATTCCCCAGGTTCATCAGTCTGTGAGTGTAGACATTTATTATCATCTCAATGCAGAGTGACCTGCCTGCACCTAATACTGTGGCTCCTTGTTTTATCCGTCCCAGCCAATGGAATTACCATCCCTGCTTCCAATCTGTCTCGACCAGTCTGGGTTTTATATATTTTATTGATATCTCCATTCGTTTTCCTAAAGCCCATGGATTACAGGCCCAATCCAGTCAATGCCCCACAGCAAGACTGTCATGCCAGGGATCAGTCTGGTCATCCTTCACTGCTCTCCCTCAATGTTAGGTTTGTTCTTTATGAGGTACGGAGACCAAATCTGCACACAATACTGCACAATGTTCGAGATGGGGTCTCACCAAGGCCCTGTACAGCTGCAGTAAGACACCCTTACTCCTGCACTTAAATCTCCCTGAAATGAAGGTCAACACAACATTTATCTTCCTAACTGCTTTCTTTCCTGCAATATTGTTGTCAGTAACTGGTGTACAAGGATATCCAGGTCGTTTTCAATGTTACAGGTCTCCTCTTGTTGGGTCTGTGTTCACTGGTCAGTGTGCCAATGCTATTCCCAGTATTGACTTCTGGGTTCAGAACTCACTGCCCTGCATGGACCTCGGAGGGCTGCACAGAAGTAACAAAGACAGAAAATAAATCCCTTTAAAGATCAACATGTTTCAACGAATCTCTTTTCAAATGATAGGTTGCTGTTCTATTGTTCCCACCAAAATACACACCGTCACATCCACCCCATTGCTCTCCATCTGCCACGTATTTGCCCATTCACTCAACTTGTCTCAATCACCTTGTAGCTTTTCTACATCCCCTCACCCATGCACAATCCGACCTCGTTTAGTGCTTGCAGCAGTTTTGGGAACAGTGCATTTGATTCCCTCAACTAAATGTTAAACATGCATTGGGAACAGCTGAGACCCATGCACCGATCCTTGCGACACACTTCGAAACATGTGGCTTCCACTTCAAAACATATGGCTTTATTCATGTTCACTGTTTCCTGTCAGCTCTCTTATTCTAAAACCATGTTGATATTTTACCCCAATCCTGTAACATCTAATTTTGCATACAAGGCCAGAGTCTGTACAAAGATCTTTCTGAAAATCCAGATGCATTGCATCCATTGCTTCTCCCTCTGTATCAAACAGTCATTTTCTCAAGTATGATTCCCATTTCACGTTGACCCATTACATAAAATCTAGGAGCATCAATAAGATCAGGGCTGATCATTTCATGGCCTCAGCTCCACGGACCCGTCCGCTCTCCATACCCCATAGTTCCATTAATGCTCAAAACATTATCTATCTGAGCTTCAAAAACATTCAATGATAAAGCCTCAACTATTTCAGTGGGCAGGGAATTCCACTGATCCTCAATCTTCTTGGTCAAGAAGTTCCTTCTCAATTCAAGTCCTAAATCTGCTCCACCTAATTTTGAGATTTTGCCTTCTTGCCGAAGTTTCGCCTGCTACTGGAATCATCCTCTCTGTTTCTATCCTATCTATTCCATTAATAATCATATATGTTTCTATCTGATCCTCCCACATTATTTCAAATTCCAATCAATATATAATTCTAGTCCACTCAGTCTCTCCACATAAACCAACCCCCTCAACTCCAGAACCAACCTCGCGAACCTCCTCTGTATCCATTGTAGCCAGGACATCCTTTCTCAAGTAGCCAGACCAAAACTGCACACAGTATTGCAGGTGTGACCTCCCCAGCACCCTGTACAGCTGCAACATAACCTCCCTGATTTTAAACTCAATCCTTTTCGCAATGAAGGACACAATTCCATTTGCCTTGTTAATTATTTGTTGCACTTGCAGGCCAACTTCTGTGATCCATGCACCAGGACATCCAGGTCCCTCTGCACAGGCGCATGCTGAATTTTTACCATTCAAATAATAGTCTTTTTTTACTGGTATTCCTACCAAAATGGATGACTTCACATTTATTATAATTGTACTCCAGACCTTTGCCCACTCACTTATAATATTTATGTCCCATTGTATAGTTTATCAGTTCTCTGCACACTTTGCTCTGCCACTCATTTTAGTATAATCTGCTGTCGCTGAGACACTACACGTGGTCCCCAACTCCAAAACGTCGATGTAAGCTGCAAATAATCGCGGTTCCAACATCGATCCCAGAGGCATACCACTAGTCAATGATCAGTAACCAGAGAATCACTCATTTATTCCCACTCATTGCTTCCTGTTGTTTAAAATCCTCTATCCATGCTAATACATTACCTGTAATGCCATTCATCTTTACCTTACGCAGCAGCTTTTTATGGTGCCACTGTGTCGAATGCCTTTTGTTAATCTCGGTACACCACATCTACTGGGTCTCCGTGGTCATAATGTCTTTATAGATTTCTAATAAATTAGTTAAGCATAACCTGTCTTTAATGAACAAATGCAGTGTCTGTCAAACGCAACAAGTTCGATCTAGATGCATGCTATTTATTCCTTGATTACATATTTTACCCATTGCACATGTTAAGCTAACCAGTCTATAATTTGCCACTTTTTTCCTGCTTCCCTGTTTAAACAGTGGTGTCTGATTTCCTGTTTTCCAATCTGCTGGAACTGCATCAGAGTCAGGTGAATTTAGAAGAATTCCACAAATGCATTTGCTATTTCTCCCACCATTCTGTTAGTACCCTTGGATGCATTGCATCAGGTCCTGGAGACTTACCTACCTTTAGATCCATTAGCTCGCCCAACACTCTCTCCATCGTGGGAATGGTTGTTTCCAGGTCCTCACCTACCTTCCTCCCTTTGACAATTACTGACATGTTATTAGTGAACTTCACTGTGAAGACCGACTAAATATCTGTTCCATTCCTTGGCCATTCCCTCATATCCCATTACTGAAACCCCCTTCTCACCCTCTCAAGGACCAATGTTTACCTGAGCCACTCTTTTCGTTTTATATATTTGTAGAATCTTTTGATATCTGTCTTTATATTCTGAGGTAGTTTACTCTCATAATCTATCTATCTTATGTTTCTTGATAGTTTTTTTGTTGCTCTTTTGATATTTAAAGTTTTCCCAATCTTCTAGTTTCCCACTGGTCTTTGCCATCATTTATGCCATTTATTTTTATTAGATAGCCTCCCTTATTTACTGAGACATTCATGGCAGCTCACCCTTTTTCCTACAGTCCTTCCATTTCACTGTTGTATCCTGTTGCGGAGCACTTGGAAAAATTGCTTTGAAAGCCTACCACCGTTCATATATAGTTCCACTGTAAAGTATTTGCTTCCAGTTAACTTTAGCCAACTCTTCCCTCATCCTATTTGTATGTACTTTGTTTTAGCACAGGAACCTGTTATTGAACTTTACCTTCTCACCTTCCATCTCTATTCTAAATTCAACCATACTTTCAGTCCCAATAATTTCTCCCAAATCATTTATTTATTAATTTCATTCTTTTTCTCTCGAGACTTAGGATTTCCAGTCTTCCTGGGAAGATTTGATTTCTTTTCTTCAGTGAAGACATAACTGAAGTCATTGCTTCATAGTTCTGCTATTTCTCTGTTCTCTATTCTCCTTCCTCTGGGTTCAGACTGCAACGAAGCTGCTCTTGTTTTCTCTAACATTTTCTATTGACAGTTCACTCTAATAATTCTTGTTAATATTCTCTTCAGAAACCCATCAATTCATGTCCACACCATACAATAATAGGGGCATAGTCTTTGCACCATCAGAAATATAGCACAGTCTACACTCGTCCCACTCTACCCCATGAGACCTGTATCCGGGAATGTTATGACACTTCAAGAGCTCCGCCAAGTTCTATTTAGCTACTTTGTGGTTACCATAACAACTCCCCTCTCAGGAAGTACATTGCAGACCCCAACACCCTCTGGGTGAAACACAATCCGCAAATCCTTTCTAATTCTCAAACCCTTCACTTTAAAAGTTTGTTCCCCTGATTTTTCCCCTTTGACTAAAAGGTACAGCTGCAGTCTATCCACCCTGTCCATGCCCCTCATATTCTTATCCTTCTGAATCACGACCCCTCAGCCTTCTCTCCTCCAAAGTAAACAAGCCGAGCTTATCCAGCCTCTCTCCATAGCTGATATGCTCCATCCCAGGGAACATCCTGGTGAATCTCCTCTGCACCCCCTCCAGTACAAGTGCATCCTTACTGTAATTTGGCTCCGAGAACTCCACACAGTATTCTGGTCGAACCAAAGTCTGTAAAGCTCTTATAATCTATGTCCCGATGAGTAAAAGCTATTTACTATTCCCAATGCCTTCTGAACTAACCTATTATCATGTTCAGTCACATTCAGCATTGTGTGGAGATGAACCTTCTGAGCTACTTAATGTGCTGCCATTCATTGAATGGTTCATTCATTCAAAGTGCATCTCCTCATATTTATCAGGGTAACATGCCATCTGCCTTTGATCTGTAAGTCTGAAGATTCCACCTGTACCTTCCTGTAACATAAGGCCTTCCCCTTCACTGTCAAAAACCTGGCCAATCTTGTGTCAACGACAGACTTACTAATCACACATTCCCCATCCCCTCCACATTCACATGTACATCATTTATGAATACCACAAAGAATAATGGACACACACTGATCCCTGGGATACAGCAAGGAAACTGGTCTCCAGACACACAAACATCCTTCTCCTATCACCCTCTTTCTCCTGCCTCTAAGTCCATTTGAATGTCACTTACCAAGTTCCTTTGATACCATGAGATTTTACTTTCTTTATCATGTGAGGCTTTGTCAAATGTGTTGCTGAAAATAAAAATATACAAACAACCTCATCGAAAAAATTCAATAAAATTCATTCGGCTTGACTACCCTCTGACAACTGCATGCTGATGATCCCTGATCAAACATTGACTTTCTCAATGAACATCAATTGCCTCCTTCCCTGCCTTCCGCAATAGTTTCCCTGAAACAGATCTGATACTCACTGATCTATAGTTTCCTGGTCTACCTGCAACAACCCTTCCTGTAAAGGGTGCGCTCCATTACTCTGGCAACTCACCTCTGACCAGATCCGACTTAAACATTCTAGTCAGGGCATTCCCTCCCTTGTCTCCCACTGCAGCTTGTGATACATCTCTTCGAGACCTGGGGACTTGTCCAATTTTACTCCAGCCAAAACCATTATTTTCTGCTCGCATCTTATATTAATCTGTTCAAGAGCTTCCAGTCTGGTCTTCTTGAGATATGCACCTGCCTCCTTCTTCTCCCATGTAAAATGGATGTGAAGCTCTCATGTCACTATCTATCAATCTTCATCAGTTTCACACACAGATTGCCCCCTTGACGTCGAATGGGCTCTAATTATTCTCTGGTTATTCTGTTCAGCGTGATGTTCTTATGGAATATCTTGGGTTTCCCGCTAATATCGTTCTCACTTGTCAATGCCTATTTTCGTCACTCCCCGGGGTGCGTTTTTTTTTAGTTTCATTTCGATCACCTCTCATTCTCTGAAACTCTCTGCAACATTGGCGGCGTTCCGTCAGCAGACAATCTTGCCATCTGAGGGATTGATCTTGAGAATGTCCTTGCAGACCTCACAGTGTTTGTATAACTAAAAGGCATTGCCTGTCTTTCATTAAATCATTTCAATGTACTTTTCAAATTCACTTGAAGCCAAGTTTATCCTCGTACCTGAATGGCTTTCATGACTCAGGCATGGGCTAGTAATATATATATAAAAAACTGCTTTGTGGTCAGATGTCATTTAAATTCAAAATATTAAGAACACTATTCCCAAAAGCCCCTTTACAACAAAGTCTTCAATTCGCTCTTCTGATCACACATTACCAATTTCAGACCAGCCTGATCTCGACTTGGTGCTCAACATATCATTAAAGCAAACACATCTCATAGACGCCCATGTAATCAATTTTCCCAGTATTAACATTCACTTGGAATAACAACTCTTTAGATTTAACTTGAAGCTGTCCATTATTACTGCAGTACAGACCAACTTTTATGTATTATTTCCTGTTTTGGACCATAAAACATTTGTATCACCATTTTGACTTTGATATATAACTCTCATCAATGTTTGCTTCTCCTTGATGTTTCTAAGCTCCTCCGTACCAGATTCTGAGTGACATGGGGTCTGGCGAGGTTAATGGTAGATTCAGGCGAGATTTTTGGCGAGAAATATCTCAACATTGATATCATCTCGCCACACCTTATCTGTTCTTCTCAAGTGTCATTGTGACATTGTCACCAGATCTCGCGTTATGCTGGTGGAGTAAAGAAGGACAATGAACATTCAGCTATGCTTTGTATTCCCCCAGACGGCTAAGACTGCTCTAACCTGATTGGGAACCTTACAGCAGGCTAGTGTTAACATTCCTGCTGTACAGGGTCTTCGTGAGATCACATCTGGAGTATTGCACACAGATTTAATCTCCTCACTGAGGAATGAACTCAAAGATTGTTCTCACAACTGATTCCTACAACAAAGGTGTAAATCATAGAATCCCTGCACAGTGGTAGCAGGCCATTCGACCAATCGACTCCACACTGATCCTCCGAAGATCACCCCATCCAATCCCCACCACCCACCCCACCCAATCATTATAACCTGGCAGTTTCCATGCACCTAGCCTCCACATCCCAGGACATTATGGGTAATTTAGGGTGGCCAATCCACCTTACCTGCACATCTTGGGACAGTGGGAGGAAACTGGAGTCAGAAATTGAACTGGGATCTCTGGTGCAGTGAGACAGCAGTGCTAACCACTGAGCTACCCAGTGTGGGCAACACAACATGCCTGCATATTTCAGCCCATGAAAAGTGACATTTGAACAGGGAGATTCCATAAGACCCCAGACATGCCATTGAGCAGCAGGTGGTGGACATTGAGATTTAAACACTTAGTCAGAGTCAGGAGCAGAACATGCAAGTCCATTGAGACTATAATGTAGAAACGCCAGGAGGACATTGAGCCCAGCGACTGTGTAAAGCAGGAACATAATGAGTCAAATCAGCTACTCATGCCTCTTACACAGCAATTGGAGCAGACCTTTTACGCCTTGTGCCTGTTACACAGGAATTATGAGAGGGAACATGGAGGTTATAGAAAGGGAAGGACTTCGAATAACCAGCTTCACTCACGAATGAAAAGTAGTGAGAAAACTATTGGGATTGAAGACAAATTGTTAAAATCTGTTAAGAAGGAATTAATAACAAGAGATTTCCAAAGTCAAGCTACAATCCAAATCAGTCAACATAGTTTTATGTAGGATAAACAATGTTTGAATGATTTAACTAAATTTCTTTTAAAAAACCGAAACAAGCAAGGTGGATAATGGGGATCCTATAGATGTATTATATCTGGACTTCCAGACACCAATGCCTAACGTGCCTCGCAAAAGATTAATATGCAAGAGAAGAACACATGGGGTTAGGAACAACTTACTTGTTTGTGGAGAGGATTATCTAACCAGTAAAAAAAACATGATTTGGAGTCGCTGGTTTTCGACTTGGTTGGACAAGGTCAAAAATCAAACGATATTTGGTTAGAGCCCAATGGATTTACGTGTAAACAAAAAGTTTCATTGTGCTGCTCCTTCATTAGGTGTAAGAGCGATAGGAAAACCTTAAACACAGAAGTTGTAAGGAAAAGATCAAAGGATTGTACAACTTGCGCTCATGAATTGTACACACCTAAGATGACTCTTAAATCCTTAATCAGTTAAAATGGAGATGTCAGTTTGATTGATTATTATGCAAATCGCAGAATTTATTTCAAGTCACTGCCTGGAGATACTTTCAGGTAAATGAAGTAACACTTGCGGTCAGACGATGTATTCTAAGCGTGAGAACTTGTTTGGACGCTGTCTGTCTTCACCTGGAGTCAGACTGGTTTTATTTACAAAGTAGGAGTTTATAAAATATCACATTGACGGACTAACTACAAATGGTATGTTTTTGGAACACAATGAAATGCAAATTGTCAAATGCAAATTCTCACCGAAAATTTATATGTGCATATGTGTGTGTGTGCGTATGTGGGAGATAGGGGAGTGTCTGTGTGAAGGGGGCAGAGCGAGAGATACACTGTGTGTACGTGAGAGAGAGTGAGGGGGATTGTGTGTGTGAGTGCGGGAGTTTGAGAAGCTGTGAGCATGCATGCGTGTGACAGAGTGGAGTGCACGTATGCGCATGTGAGAGAGAATAAGGGATTGTTTGTGTGTGTGTGTGGAGCGGATAGGGAGAGTGTCCATCAGTGTATATAACGGGGAGAGTGAGAGGATGTGCTTGTCCAGGCGAAAACACAGACAGATACAGCACATCCTTTTCCCCACCCACACTCACTCCGTGAATTCAGAGTGTCACCTCTCTGCAGCCTCTGCCCCATTTGGTGTTCATGTTATAGACCCAGATGCTGTAACTACAGTCCCCATGCTCCATTCAGGTTGGGTCAGCAAATCCTCAGGTCTCCCTGAATGTCTGACGCAGCTCACAGCACAACCTCCAGCCAACCATCCCCAGCAGCTCCACTGATTTTTCAATAACAGGAGTCAGACAGCAGCCCCTCAGCTACATGTTAGATGCCTGATCCTTAATAATTATACTCGAGGGTTTTCCTCGTGTTACTGACTGCATGATCAACTGAGAGAGACAGAGGTGTTCCGTAGGCAGGCGCATACCAAGTTTCAAACACTTGAAGCACAGCTGCTGGAACATTCCTGCCAATGGAACACCACATGGGACACATCGAGAAGTGAACAACAGCCTGACACACACCATTTCAATGTTTCTGAGCTTCGCCATACCAGCCCTCGATGCACGAGGGAGACAAAAACTAAGGCCAGGGAAAGAGACAGAAAAAAGAAAACAAATAATTTATTAACTGATAACTTGCTGACAATATGGATAACGAGATGGGGGATTGGAATAACGGGATAAGGGAGACAATGGTGGGCCCCATTCCCAAGAAAGCAAATATTGAATGGAGACATTGCCAGGTCCGCTAGAATGGTCCATTGCCTCAAATTCTGAATCTACTTCACAGAACCAGCCCAGACACCATAAACTGGGGTAAGGTAACGGCTAAAATGGAGAGCTGTGTAGGCCGTGCTAGTGGATTACCCGATAAACTGGATTAACAGCATGGGGAGCATTGCAAACCTTTTCCAGGATATTGCAATCCTCTCCCACCAGCCTCTGCCTCCAACCTTTGAGCTAGTTTTGTAACCAAATGGCTTTCATATGAACCAATCTTGTTAAACAGATGACCAAGCACAATTTTATTCAACGCCTTACTGAAGTCCACATCGGCAATGTACACCACTCTATCTCAATTACTCTTTGTAGTCGCTTCTTCAAATAATCTCAGGCAGGTCAGTGAGACACAATATTGCTTGCACAAATTCATGCTAACTATCCCTAATCAGTCGTTACCTTTCAAAATGCGTGAAACTCCGATGACACATAATCCCCTGCAATTTAGCCAACACTGACGTCAGGCTCACTAGCTTTTCCTTATTACCCTTCTTAAAACCTTTAAGTAGTGGCACCACCTTAGCCAACCTCCAGTCCTCCGACACTTTACCCGTGGCAATTAATGATAGCAAGGAGCCCAGCAATCACTTCCCTATCTTCACACAGAGTTCTAGCGCACATCTAATAAAAGCCAGGGCATTTGCCTTCTTTGGCATGTTTTAAGATCTCCAGCAGCTCTCTGTAATACAGACACTTTACTAGATGCCACTACCTATTTATCAAGTTCTCCAGCTTCCATATCCTCCTGCACAGTAAATACTGATACAAAATATTCGTCAGTACCTCCCCCATTTGCTATGGTTCTGCACATGGGCAGCCTTGCTGATCTTTAAGGACGTCCTATTATCCCCACAGTTACTCTTTTGTCCTTGACATACTTTTAAAATTCCTTTGGATTCTCCTTAACTCTATTTGTCAAAGCTATCACATGTCCCCTTTTTATGCTCCCAATTTCCCTCTTAACTATACTCTTGTTGCCTTCAGACTCTTCTAGTGATTCACTTTAAATCAGGAATTAAGAGACTAATGATGACCATTTCGATTGTCGGAAAAAATCCATCTGGTTCACTGACACGCTTTAAGAAAACAAACTGCCATTCTTACCTTGTCTGGCCTACAAGTGACTCCAGACTCACAGCAAATGTGGTTGACTGCTACCTGCCCTCTGATCAATTAGGGATGGGTAATAGATGCTTCCCTAGCCAGGGACGCCTTCATCGCGTGAATGAATTAAGAAAAAAAACACTCAATTCCTGCTGTTCATACCTGACATATACTTCCCGTTTATCCTTGACCAGAGCCTCAATTCCTCCAATCCTCCAGCATTCCTTACATGTACCATCCTTACCCTTCACCCTAACAGGGCCGTAATGTCTCTGTACTCCTAACATCGCATTTTTGGAGGCTTCCCACTTCCCAACAGACCCCTTTTCTGAGAATATCTGTCCTAATCGAATTTGGAAAATTTTTCGTTAATATCATCAAAATTAGTTTTCAACAATTTAGAACTTTAAGTATGAGACCTGGTTCATCCTTTTCCATCTCAGTTTTAAAACTAATAGAATTATGATGACTTCCCATAAAATACTCCCCCGCTGATACTTTAACCACCCCCTCCCCACTGTCTAATGTCCCAAGGGTAAGGTGACGTTTAGCTCCTTCTCTGTGAAGCAAAGAATTTGCCAAGCAACAGAAGCGTTGTAACTGGGATTGGTGTCAGAAGAGTCTTCGACTCATTGGGTTGAATCTAACAATACTTTATCTCAGTGACATTTTCATTGAGTGTGATAGAGGGATGTTCTGCACGAAGCTGAACTAGTTTCCTGGTGCTATCTTATCTAAATCAACTAATTATCTACCCTCCCCAGCCCATGTTATCCCTCTCATTCAATGCCAGCCTGATTCTCCCACCCATCGTGGATGTAGATAATCAGCATTGCCCGTATATCCCTGGATATTCCGTGATCCCTGGCACTGGTGCCATTTTTAAAAGGCCAATGGGCACACGGTTGAGCATTCTCTGTTCGGAGCTGCCCTGCACAGTTTACCCTGAGCATGGCAGATAAGGGACAATTACACCACGGTTTGTCGACAGGGGCACAGAGGTCCTGGTGGATTGGCTAGTACAGACGAGGACTATTTTCTTCCCAGAGGGGGCCACACCACCAGATCCACTGAGCATGGTCTGAGCTCAGTGCAGTATCTGTGGTCTGAAGGAATGTCCGGCAATACAGGACAAGCATCAATAATCTTCCCCACTCTGTCAGGATAAGGCTCAGCATATACTCTCTGCTCCCTCACACTCACTGTATATCTGTTATATCACCAACCCCCGATCAAGGCTCATGCTCCACACTCTCACTGCTGCATGTAGCACCATCCCTCTCTCTTTCCCCTCTACTATATCTGCCTCACTAATAGCACTGCATGGATACAACACTGTTGACTGTCTCCCTCTGGACAAGTCACCATCTGCCACCCGCACACCCCCCCCCCCCCACCCACCCACCTACACCAGCACATTCAGCATGGTCACCCAATCCCACCCTCACTCCCCGTCTCCTATTCCAGGAGAAGCAGCTTGGAATAGGTCAGAAAGGGCCAAGCTGTGTAGTGGATGTCCGATTTCCATCTGGTCCCCCAACACTCCGTACCTGTGTGTCTGTATTTGACTCTGTTAGTATCTATACGTTGGTGCAGGTCTGACAGTCTCTGTTGTGCTTAAAACGACACAATCTCTCCCTCAGCTGGCCTCCCCAAACTCCTGCAGTGACAATGGCAGAGGGTGATAACCTTTGAGGATTCAGTCTGGGAGGGAGAGAGCAGCAGTTCACAGCACCATCCAAACTGACAGCACCGTCAACACGCACACACACTCAATGCTGGTAGATGGAGGGTTGCAAATGTACTTGGGCCTTTCAGAATGGAAATGCTCACCTCTGAGTGAACTATTTTAGCAGGAGATTAGATGAATTTTCATCTCATTCTGTGACTTGCAATGCTTAAAATTTACGTGAGAAATTATTGAGGATTCCTGAAAAAGGCCCATTAGTGGTGGTAATGACGCAGGAACAACATCGCTGAGTACCAGACAAAACAGTTCTGTGCTTCCAAAGATATTATTTGAAAAATCAAATGGCCATGCTCTTTGACAGATTCACAGCAGAGGATTTATTATCTTCTCAGAGTTAAAAAACTGTGCCACCGATGCAGTGGAGTGGGTCCAGCAGAGGGAGGTATTGTATGAATCTAATCACAAAACTCAGAGGCGATCACTGCGGCCTCACAGCACCAGGCACCCGGGCTCGTGTCCACCCTCAGGCAATTGTCTGTGTGGAGTTTCACATTCTCACCGTGTCTGCGTTGTTTTACACTGGGTGTTCTGGATTCCAACCACAGGCCAACGTTGTGGATGTTAGGTGAATTGGACATGCTAACTTGCCAATAGTGCCGCTGGATGTGTAGGTTAGGGGCATTAGTCGTGGGTAAGCGTAGCATAGCATTTGAACGGATCTGGCTGGGTTACTCTTCGAAGGGTCAGTGTGGACCTGTTGGGTCGAAGGGCCTGTTTCCACACTGTAGCGATTCTATGAACTCTATGAAGAACAGGGACAGATGGAGAGAGAGGAGGAAGAGGAAGACTTTGATTCCAAGTTCAATCTATTTACTTCAAAAACAACTTTGCCCAGAGATGCAGACAGAGGTACACACAAACTGAGATACTGACAATAACACACATAACACATACTCACAGAGATACGCACGTAGAAATGGACATTTACACAAAAACACACAAATATAACCCCATATGGAGGCACACACGATCTTCAATACAGAGGTATATGCTTTTTTTATTAGTAAGTTACCATTGGTTAGTTGGAGAAGGCAGGAGAATGGGGTTCAGAACTATTTTAGCCGTGGTCAATTGTCATGGCAGAAAAGATGGAAGAATGGCCTCATTCTGCTCCAGTGTTCATTGCTCAAATTATCTTTCTTGGAATTGTCTTTCCACGAGGTCAGTGGAGACTGAATTTGATAAGTATTTGGTTTAGGAGAGTTAATGAGAATGTGAACAGGTTGTACGGGCTGAGTGGTCGATATCTGTTTCTAGTTGTTGACTCCTTATACATCAAAAAATGTGGTGATTGGTTTGAGGGGAACACATTTCCTTTTCAGACTGAGACAGGGATGCTCCTTTCTCTTTAGGCTTGTATAATCTGTGGTGTCCTCATCCCTAGGGAGCAGTGAAGACTGGTTTACTGAAAATACTCAAGGTTGAGTTCCATAAAACTTTGATGAACTAGAGAATCCATGTTTAGTGGGAACAGACATGAAAATGATGTTTAGTTACAATCACATCAACAGTGCAGCAGGCTCAAGGGGCTGAGTGGCCAGCTGCTGCTTCTAACACATGTATTGTTCTCTCAAGCACTCCGTCATGTTACTGAGGTAAAGAAAGATCACATTCTGTCAGTCAGCATCATTATAATTAGACAGGAGAAAACCATTCTGTCCTCTAAGGATTTACGCATGAATAGATTGAAGTCATTCAACTCGCTAAGTATATTACACAGTGTAGGATGAGGCCATCCAACCTTTCTAGCCTGCTGCCCAACAACAGGGGAAACCTGGTTAACTATCAGGGAATAAACGTTCGGGATGTTCAGGTTGTAAAGTTGTAACTGTGTGGAGTTCTTCGGGCATCAGTGTGAGATTATCAACTATTTACAATCTATACCAAATTCTTGGATGAGAAGACTGATTGGCTTGAAGTTCAGTTAACTCATTCACCAAGAGAGTCATTTAACTGGACATGGAGACTCTGCAATGTACACAGACAGGGAAGTTCGTGAGCAAAACTTTGGCAGAAAACAGTATAATGTGGGTTAAGAGAAGTCAGTGCTGTGTTGAACAGAGAAAATAACAGTAACCTACTTAAATGGAGAGAACATCGCAGAACTCATTGCTACAGAAGGATTAGTGCATTCCGGTACATGAGCCACATAAACCTAGTCAGCAGATTCAGCCAATAATTAGAAAAGGGTATCAAATATTGCTGTTTTATGCAAAGGTTTTTGGATATAATCATTAGGATGTATTACTGCATTTGAACATGACAATGCTGAGACTACATCTGATGTATTGCGTCTAGTAATGAACTCCTAAACTGAAAGAAAAATATGCAATGGTTTTAGAAGCTTTGCACTGATGTTTCACTTTACTCTTCACAAGAATGAAGGCCTGAGGTAATCATAGTGTAATACAGCACGGAAATAGGCCCTTCAGTCCAGTTTCTCTGCACCAACCAGATATTCCAATCTGATGTAGTAATCTTTGCCAGCATTGGACCGATAATCCTCTAAACGGTTCTTATTCACATACCTATACATTGCCTTTTAAATGTTGTAATTGTACCAGCCTCCATCACCTTCGCTGCCCGTTCTTTCCATACACACCAGCCTCTGTGTACAAAAGTTACCCCTTCAGGTATCTTTTTAATCTTACCCCTCTCACTTCAAATCTATGCCCTATCGTTTGGACTCCTCCGACCTTGGAAAGTAACCATATGCATGCCCCTCCTGACCTCTACAACGTCAGGGCACGTCAGGCCTGAGAATAAGAGATGTTCACACTGAATCATAAAGGACTCTGAGAAGAGTGTACTGGGCGTCACAGAGGGATGAGTGAATAAAACTAAGAATTTAATTTAATAAACAATATATTCATTTTAACACAGTACTTTGAAGACATGAATTTATTGCACAATACTTATGAAACCACATATAAAAATATTTTCAAATGATAAATTGCAAATCACTCCTAAATGGAGCAGATAACAGGGATGGAGTATGCATTCAGGGGAATGTTTAACCAGACCTTACATGTTGATGCTCGGGTAACGTTATTGTATGTTTCAGCTCAGAGCGGAAGAAAATGTAACTTGTCTGAGAAGCCACAGCCATTACTCCGTCGCTTTACTTTTTCGTCTTGACAGCAACATATAGAACATAGAACAAGACAGTGCAGAACAGGCCCTTCGTCCTTCGATGTTGCTCCGACGGGTGAACAATTCTCAGCTCGTCCGCCTACACTATCCCATCATCATCCATGTGCTTATCTAAGGATTGTTTAAATCTTCCTAATGTGGCTGAGTTGACTATATTCGCAGGTCGGGCATTCCATGCCCTTACCACTCTCTGTGTAAAGAAACTGCATCTGACATCTGTCTTAAATCTATCACCCCAGAATTTGTAATTATGCGCTCTCGTACAAGCTGACATCATCATCCTAGGAAAAAGACTTTCACTGTCTCCCCTATCTAATCCTCTGATCATATTGTATGTATCTATCAAACCCCCCTCTCAGCCTTTCCACATGAGACCTTCCCTCCAGACCTTGCAACATCCTGATAATTCTCCTCTGCAACTTTTCCAATGATTCCACATCCTTCCTGTAATATGGGGACCAGAACTGTACACAATATTCCAAGTGTGGTCGCACCGGCCTTTTGTATAGTTGCAACATGACATTGTTGTTCCGAGACTCAATCCCTCTACAAATGAAACCTCACATACTGTACGCCTCTTTAACAGAGAGCAGAAAATCCATCAGTCATCTTTACCACTCATGGAGGGTTCCTTTTGAGGATTCATTGGAATCTCCCCACAGCCAGCAGAGAAGGGAATTCAAGGAGAAAGTGAGGACTGCAGATGCTGGAGATCAGAGTTGAAAATGTGTTGATTGAAAAGCGCAGCAGGTCAGGCAGCATCAAAGGAGCAGGAGAATCGACGTTTCCGGCATCAGCCATTCTTCAGTAATAGGGAGATCTGTTGCTGGAGGCTACGGATTTGTTGTAGGTACTGGTTGTCCTGGTTGGGTCCAAATTTTGTTGGTTGGAACATAGTCCAGAGTCCATGCGGGATCAGTCAGTTCCGTAGGCCGGTGATGAGGAAGGAGATGTGGCTGTGGTAGCGAGTCTGTTTGAGAATGTTACTGAAGAGATTCTGTGCAAAGGAGTTGATCTGGGGTGTGCATTGAGAGAGGGACTCACTGAAATCCTTGTAGCGGGAGGAAGAGAGCTTCTTCAAGGAAGGCATCCTTGTAAGAGGATTCGCAGTAGGTTAAAATCTTCGAGGAGAAAGTGAGGACTGCAGATGTTGGAGATCAGAACTGAAAGTGCATTGGTGGAAAAGCGCAGCAGGTCAGGCAGCATCAAAGGAGCAGGAGAATCGACGTTTCGGGCATCAACCCTTCTTCAGGAATTCAGCCAAGTCCTACTATTCCAGGAAGAAACTCCACTGCCAGCAGCATCTGCGAGGTCGAACAACAATTGAGACCATGTCATTTTTCCTTTTGCCATGAAATTAACTATTATTTGGACAAAGCTTTTCCAAACTAATATTTTGCAGAGTTTTTTTTTCTGTTTGCTTTCAGACGTGTGTATGTGTGTGTCTCAGATTTATAGGAAAATAAATAATGATACACATATTGTCAATGTCCAAACTCTATGTCATTTATCTTTCCATTGTTTTTTGAGTAACTTTGCTTTTAGTTTAGATTAATTATTTTTACAAATTTAGGAAACATGCCTGACATGTTCCTAACACTGTACCTGACCCAGTCTGAGACTGATATCATTTGCCACATCACACACTTGGGTACACTGATAATTTGTCGTGACAGATGGAAGAATGGGACCAGAAAAAGAAACAATGACTCTCCAACCTCGGCAGGAACAGGGATAAGGAGAAATTCTCTAAGGACCATTTGAGTTGGAATTCTCTTCCCACTGCTCTGTGGTACCTGCGTGTTTGTATTTATTCAAAAGTGATTTAGATGGGAAATTTAACATGGTCAATCCACTGAAAGTCTTTAAAATGTGGGAGGAATCTGGCGCACCTGGAGGAAACACTTGCGGACAAGGGCAGAATGTGAAAACTCAATACAAGCAGTCTTGAGTGTGGAAGCAAACCGGGTCCCTGGTACTGTGAGACAGCCGTGCTAACCACTGAGACACCATGCCCCCCTCCCCCCCAAATCGGGTCCTTTGTACTGTGGGACAGCCGTGCTACCCACTGAAACACCATGCCACTCCCACCCCCACTCTGCTCCCCCCAGTGAATCACTGGGCGGAGGAATACTAGGGAAATTGTAAATCTGTAATATAAACAGAAAACAGTGGCAAAATACAGCAGATGAGCCAGTATCTGGAGAGAGAAACAGAGTTAGAATATTAAGCCTGATATTACTCTATTCAACTCAATAAGTTAAATCTGTTTCTCTCTGTTAAGAACCAGTTAAGGTTTTCCAGCACTTTGAACATACTTAGTATTTTGGACTGTGGATATTTGTCTGAACTGAAATGGAACAGTGAAGATGCCATTTCTCTTGGTTCTCGAGTATTTGGTTATGGATTCTGAATGAAAAGTTTAAAAATATGAGAATGACGACCATTACGCATTATGAAAATGTTGAACTCAATGGCACTCACATCACACAATCAATCATCTGTAAGTAACTAACTGAATTTCCAATTCCAAGTGTTATCAATGTCTTGTCATGCTCCTGATATCACTGGCATCATACTCATCCAGCAAGGCCATACCTTTCCGAAATTTTAGGTGGGAGTGTGTGAATATAAAATATCTTTTTTTTTAACAGCACATATTGATCCAGGGTTTTGGAAGGCACTAGCAAGGGCAGAGTTTATTTGTCGTCCCGAGTAGCTCTGGAAAAGTGGCCAGAGAGCTGCCTACTTGAACCTCTTCAATCCAAGTAATGCAAATCCACACAGAGCTGTTGTACTGACATTCCAAGGTTTTTAGCAAATACTTGTGAAGGAAGAGCAAATTAGTTCCCCGTCAGGATGACATGCAACTTGGAAGATAACTTGCAGAGAATGCTGTTTCCATTGTTCCCATTACCAGTGCAGAGTGTTCTCTAATTACCATTAATCACAGTTTTGCTCAAGGTCCTTGATTCCACCCTCAGTCAAGTCCTGCTTCGATTGAAAGGGAAGTCACTCTGATCTCACCTGAAATTACATGGGAAGATCACTTGAAAGAATAAAGATCAAAAGACAAGAACACTGTTTGTTAGAACAACGTCCTCACAATATTCAAAAGAAAATTGATACATGGCCTTCCGATTCTGTCAGAAGTTGTTTGTCCTGTTGGTGATGAGGCTGTTTGGTTAAACATTGTGTCAGACGGACAGGCAGAAGCGCAAATCTGTACCAACAGTGAACAAAACTATCCTGTTAACGGTGCATCAGACAGTGACAAACATCCTATTGTATGAAGCTGTTTGACATTGATCATTCCAAGCTCACCATTCACGAATGACCAGTGGTCGCACAGAAATCAACAGCTTCTACTCTAACAGCAAAAAGGGAACGGGAAGGTCAGGGAAAGTGGGAGTGACAGGGGAAGTGGTGTGACAAACAGTGCGAGATGTGTGAATGGAGATGGTCAGTGGAAGGGTATGTAGCATCAGAAGGGGCAATGTACGGGAAGTAGGTGAGTAAGGAAAGAGTAAGAAGGGGGAGGAGGAGGTGTGGCAGAAGTGCCAAGAGTGGCAGAGAAAAGCATGTAATTGGAAAAGTGAGATTGATGTAAAATCAAACATCACTGAAGGAAAATTGGGATCTGGTTTCCTTTGAAAATTAAGAAAAGGTTCGTCATTTTTTTTATTATCACTTGATTCTTGTTCATGTTGTACATTCACTCTACATTTCTGCATCTCCATCAAGTGCAGGCATTTTTTTTTTCCCCATTGCATTATTGCCACTTGTTAAAACAATATTCAGGACTGTGGTGCCTTTTCTTTTAATTTTCTTCCAATTCAACGTAGACATGAGAATGTGAATTGATCTTCTATAGTGGGTTTATAATACAGAATCTAATTTAATCTTTATCCTTATCCCTCTAGCTCTTTCAAACAAACTTAATGGATGAACCTGCGTCTATCCTGCAGATGAAAAAAAATCTTCAGCTCTGACTATTGCAGTGAATGTTATACAGAATAAGCTGCAGGCCCATATGCAACGTTTCAGTGCACAGTGCCAAAGTCTCGTCCACGCCTTATGAATAATACATGCAGAGCGGTGGAGTGTAAAAACAGAATTCAGCTCCATGTCCAAAATATTATTTGTGGTTCTGTCATAAAAGACCTCACTTGCATCACGCTGACAATTCACCAAAATATGAAAAACAAGAGTCTGGAATTCTCATTTCTTCCTCTGCAATAAATCTGTAGAACAGGAAGGAAATGAAGGTTTGATTCTGATATTCATAAATGTTGATGATATTAATGTGGGATATGGGGTGTGTTGGAGGATGATAAACAATGTTGTGGATGACGCAATGATTTGCCGGATGGGTCACGGTGAGGAGGAACGTGTTAAATTACAGGAGGGTACAAACAGATCGTTCAGAAGGCCAGATAAAATTTAACACTGAAATATGTGAGATGCTGCACTTTGGAAGAAGTAACAGGGAAACAGAGAACTCAAACTATGAAGATAGTCTAGTCTTGCTTTTGTAACAGAAAAGGGTAAGGATTGAACCTGACAGAGGTGTATAATAGCATGAGAGGTATGGGCAGAGTGAACAGACAACAGCATGTGTAAAGTTGCTATTTCTCAGAAAAATAATAAATTGCATCCTATGTGTGCGCTTTGGCAATGAGTCAGTTTTCCTGTATTTTCCTGCAAGCTGTTCATCACAGCATGGCGGCTTGTGTAACACTCCATCCACCACCAGTAATATTTACTCCCAGTTAAACCAGCGCATGAGATGCACTGCTGGTATTCCATCCTACCAGCTACTTGGGTGGACGAACATCAACTGGACTGGAACATCTCAACGGCAATTAATGCTGGTCTAGCTCCATTAAAATCCCAAATCAATTGAAAAGACAAAGAGATTTTCTATAATTATTGAAAAACGTAGAAATTTTTTATTGATCTGATGAGCTTGCTGCTGTCTTTACAGTTGTGTTATGCATTTTGTGCATATATTTAAAGATGAAAAGATTAAAAGATCAAAAAATACTCGGGTCACAGATAATACAAGGCAATGCAGCATTTAAGCAAAAACTGCCAGGTCATAGTAGGCTATAGATCTTCAGGGAACTGGGAATAATATTCGTTGGTATTTTCTGGCTGGCATTGATGTATTGGTCTGAAGGGTCTACTTATATGCTGTATGACGATAACTTTAATAATTGAGAACAAAGAATGCAGTCTCACTATTCCAACATCAAATGGTGTGGAATACAATCTCCAAGGTCACACAGCACACTGACTTGAAGCTATTTCATTCTCCATTCACTATCAAATGTTTCAGAACCCCGTTTCTCTCTTTGTAACATACCTGTTTGTGTCCCTGCACCACACTAATCCCTGGGTTTTATCACCATATTCTGAAGAGAAATTACACATAGGCAACAGAATGCTGGCCTTGCTATTGAAACTCACCTCACAAGAAGAACTGAAAGGAATGTGCAGAATTAAAGTTATCCATTCGACCCAATCTGATGTCGAAAGCAGTTTGAAGGCAGGCTTTCACTTTGAGCTGTGCTCCTGACTTATCTCCAAAACCATGAAAGTTCCCGGAGTGCTTTTGTGTGCTGTTTAAAAGTCACATATGGAAAGCTGTGCCCAATAATCTGAACGGAAAAGTCTTCATGCTCATGAGAATCATCTCATAATTTTTCAGTATCTAAAGACAACAGAAATGCAGGTGCAGCAATTCCTGCCATCTACACGGTGCTCTACAAAAAATTACCAAGGCTCCTAACAACGTACCTCTGAAACCACCACCATCAAGAAGGACAAGGGAAGCAGATTCCTGGGACCCCCCACCATGTTTGCGCTCGATTCCAAGCCATCCACTATCCTGGTTGGGAAGTTTATTGCTGTTCCTTCAGTATCACTGTTTCAATGTCCCTCCCGAATGGTATTGGAAGTCTAACTACAACACATGGACTGCAGTGGTTCAGTGAAGCAGCTCACCACCACCTTCTCAAGGGCAACAACTGACAGGCTATAAATACCGGCCCAGATAGATTCCATGAATAAATTAAAATGAAAAATACTGTCCAAACATGCCTTGTGCTGGACCCTGTGCTTTGGGTTTTATGAGCTCAGGCTGATTGGGTCCAGGCAGTAACCTGTTTAGTGTGAACAACTGAAGGAATAGGCTGTCTGAAACAATCTGTCAGTCTCTCAGGGGCATGGTCTACATACGGAGCATCACACAGACCCTCACATTCATATCCCACATTACTGAGCTCTGAGATAGAAAGAAGCAACTGAAAATGTATCCATATCTGACTGTAACATGTTTAAACACAGTGATGTTGTTGCCACGAAAAATGATTATGAGTGGATATTACCAGGGAGAAAATGTGCACTGCAGATGCTGGACATCAGAGTCAAAAAGTGTGTTTCTGAAAAAGCACAGCCGTTCAGGCAGCATCTGAGGAGCATGATAGTCGACTATTAGTTCACAACATTAATGCAATGGAAGATAATTGTATATTTTCAAAGTCTTTGCACTTAATAATTATTTGGTCTTGGGTGTGGAAATGAGACTCAGCAATTCAATGCTCCATACTGTGAGTTGTGCACTGTTTTCATCATGTTGTTATAAAAATTAACTGAATAAAAGGGAGATTTTGTGCTTATTGGACAATCTAAAAATTGGTATTATGAAAGGATGTCGGACCTTCAGTAAACAGACTTTGCTGTTAATGGTTGGAACAATGCTGCAAACAGTTACACCGAAATTTTCAGCTCAAATCACACACAAGGACGTTGGGCTGGGATCATACTGGCCATCAATGGGGCTGCATAATTCTGTTTGGACACTGACATTGTGGAGCTGACCTACACTGGATATGGTTCATGAGGGATTCAATGTATGATGCCATGTGCTGCAGGAGCCCATCACCTTTTTTACACCTTCATTCAGGATCGGGTCCAAGGTGCAGAATTAGAGTTTAGGTGGCATACCAGAAGAGATATCCTTACAATACTTGGTTGTTTCCAGGTCATTGTTATAAATGTTGAACATGCGTATGGATCAGCACCATGTGCTAGTCCATTGGCCAGTCTGCCCCACACACATCTCCCCATTGTTCAAGTATGTCTCTAATCAGTTTATTGTGAGGGATTCTGGAGTAACCGCCCAGCTCCAGTTTGGATGCTCTCTGGACAGATTTTGGAGATGGCCAGTGTTTTGGAGGTCATGGTGAGGGCCAGTAACACTGTGTCTGAATTCAGGCTTTTTCTCAAAGTCATTTCCAACAGCTTTGCTGCCTGCAAGATGGTGTGTTCACTGATCTGAACATGAATCGGCTAGCTTCACATTTTGCAGACACTCCTCACCATGTGGGTTCCTAATGGGACAGATGTTAAACAGATTGAGCAACAAATGATGATGCATCTATGAGGTGCGATGGGCCATGAGCAGCAGCAGAACCATACCCTGTACAGCTCAGTCTGCAACCTCACAGCCCGACATACCTTGCACCCTACACTAACCATCACAGCCCGACATACCTCCCACTGTACAATAACCATCACAGCCCGACATACCTACCACTGTACAGTAACCATCACACCCCGACATACCGCCCACTATACAGTAACCATCACACCCTGACATACCTCCCACTGTACAGTAACCATCACGGCCCGACATACCTCCCACTGTACAGTAACCATCACAGTCTGACATACCTCCCACTGTACAGTAACCATCACACGCTGACATACTCCCACTGTACAGTAACCATCACACCCCGACCTACCTCCCACTGTACAGTAACCATCACACGCTGACATACCTCCCACTGTACAGTAACCATCACACCCCGAAATACCTCCCACTGTACAGTAACCATCACGGCCCGACATACCTCCCACTGTACAGTAACCATCACACCCCGACATACCTCCCACTGTACAGTAACCATCACACCCCGCCATACCTCCCACTGTACAGTAACCATCACAGCCCGACATACCTCCCACTGTACAGTAACCATCACACCCCGACATACCTCCCACTGTACAGTAACCATCACACCCCGACATACCCCCCACTGTACAGTAACCGTCATGGTCTGACATACCTCCCACTGTACAGTAACGTCACGGCCTGACATACCTCCCACTGTACAGTAACCATCACACCCCGACATACCTCCCACTGTACAGTAACCATCACACCCCGACATACCCCCCACTGTACAGTAACCGTCATGGTCTGACATACCTCCTACTGTACAGTAACGTCACGGCCTGACATACCTCCCACTGTACAGTAACCGTCACGGCCCGACATACCTCCCACTGTACAGTAACCATCACACCCTGACATACCTCCCACTGTACAGTAACCATCACGGCCCGACATACCTCTACTCTACGGGAACCATCCAGATCGGCATGGTGACTCACTGTTTAGCACTGCGCCCTCGCAGTGCCGAGGTCCTGGGTTCAATTCCGGCCTTGGGTGACTGTGTGGAATTTGCACATTCACCCCGTGTCTGCATGCGTTTCCTCCCGCCGGCCAGGTGAATTGGCCATACTAAATTGTTAAGTATTTTAGTCAGAGGGAAATGGGTGTGGGTGGGTTACTCTTCAGAGGATTAATGTGGATTGGTTAGGCTGCAGGGCCTGTTTCCACACTGTAAGCAATCTAATGTACTTTCCAATGTTCATGTCCGGAATATGATGGAATAATCACTTGTCTGAATGAGTGCAGCTCCAACAGTACTACAGTCTGGACTTACTAGCAACAGGCAACACAGTTGTAGGGGGAGGATCATGTCTCACAAACTTGATTGATTATTTTCAGGAAGTGACATGATTGATGACGGTATGGGGCTGGATGTTGGCCGATTGGACCTTCGCAAGGCCTTTGATATGGTTCCTTATGGCAGGCTTATACAGAAAGTGAAGTGAAATGGGATCAGCGGTCAAATAGTAAGATGGATAGAGAACTGCTTGGTCATAGAAGACAGAATTGTGGTGGAACAGTGTTTTTTTGTGACTGGAGATCTGTAAACTGATTGGTGGAGTTGCAGATTGTGAGAATGATTGCCAGAGAATACAGCAGGAGAGAGGTCCGCTGCAGACTTGGACAGAGAAAACACAGATGTAACTTTATTTGGACAATTGTGATGTGATGCAATTTAGAAGGTCTCATACAGGAGAGAAGTGGATGGAAAAACTACTGATTGCATCAACATCCGAGGGATCTTGGTGTACAGCTCCACAGTTCCCTGAAAGTGGCAACACTGTGGATCGAGTGATCAAGAAGACTAACGGCAAACTTGCAGCATGCATCGGAGGATGCAGTATGAAAATTAACAAGTCATATTGCAGCTCTATAGAAGCTTAGTTCGAGGTACATTTAGAATACTGTGTACAGTACGGGTTGCCACACGATGTTGAAATGCTGGAGAGGGTACGGAAAAGTTTTACCAGCATGTTGTCTGGTTTGGAGGGTATTAGCCAGAAGGAGAAATTGAACACACATGGTTCGTGTGCACCTGGGCATCATTGGCTATGGGGCTACCTGATAGATATTTACAAAATTGTCAGAGGCATAGATAGAAGGACAGTTCGAGGCTTTTTTTCCCCAGAGTAGGAAAATCAATTACTCAGGACCGTAGGTTTTATGTAAAAGGGAGAAAGTTCAGGAGATGTGATAGGTAAGTTTTTTTTGCTATTCCAGACAGAATGTGAAAGTGCCTGGAATGCACTGCTAGAGGGGAAGAAGCCAATGTAGCAAGGTTTAAGAGGGATCTTGGCACAAGTATGAGTAAGTAGGGAATAGAATGACATAGAAGGTATTGGAGAAAATACTTTTGTTTTAACTTTGGAATGACATCATGGGTTAGTGCGGACTTGCTGGGCTGAAGGGCCTGTTCCTGTGTTGTACTGTTCTTTAAGCACGGGACTGACTGAACGATTACTGATGATCAACAGCCACATTATTGTGGATCCCCCACCCCGCCCCATCAACTTGCAGCTTCCTATCCTCCCCCACTGTGGGGAAACTCAATATAAAGAATTTGACATGAAAGTCAGACCTGGTACCTGGTAACTCTATCTCGCTGCTCGCTCCTGCAGACTTCTATCCTGGACATCAACATCTCGGGGGACACTGCATGAACAGAAGCTGCATGTACTATACACCCAAGAATGCTGGCATCTGACACATTCCAGCCTCACCATGCCATCCCAGCACATCTCCGACGAACAAACGGTACGCTTCTGTACTTCAATGCTGCAGCTCAGGGTGCACTGACAACTCTCATTGCAATGCCGCTGCAAGGACACTGTGTTCAGGGACACCAACCCAGCTCATGGCCTGTCACTCTGGGCTGTTCACGCTGTGTTTGTATACACTCAATGCTGCTGCAAGGACACTGTACTCAGGAACACCCACCCAACTCATGGACTATCTCTCTGGACTGCTCACTCTTGTTTGTACACACTCAATGGTGCTGCAAGGACACTGTGCTCAGGGACACCCACCCAGCTCATGAATTGACCCTCTGGGCTGCTCATTCCGTTTTTGTACACATTCACTTTTAGCGGACTTGAACGCTCACAGAATTATTGCCTTGTCATACCCTGCCCTCAACAGTGTTCCCCCTCAGCTAAAGCTAGCAGTCTCACCCGCGTGCTGTATTGCCTTGGTGTTTAGCACAGACACAAACCCAGGAAGCTGAATATCATGGTCCACAGTCAGTCATGGTGCCCAGCACAGTGAGTCAAGGGGAGTCTCAGATCCCAGTCTGGGAGTTTGGACACAGTCTGTCAGCCTCTAGTGGTTGTTAGGGTCAGGATCGTTCCCCTGTGAGGGGGTGAGGAGCTGAATGTTGGGCTGTCTCATACCCCTCTTGGCTCTTTCTGCCCTATTGTGGGATAGTTCCTCCTGGAATGAGAGAATTATCAAGAGGTATTAGGGAGATGGAAGTGGTTGGTACAGCTGTTAGTTGGTACAGCTGAGAGATCTGAGGGAAAGGTGGGGAGGTGTCCTGACTGAGTGAATGACAGCACAGACTCCAGGCAGAGCTGGCGAGTGGGTCTGAGAAGAGGTCAGAGAGAAACCAAGAGAAGGTGCTGCATTCAGTGAGAGTAGGAGAACATGGGTCTTGGTGGGAGGTGGGTGCAGTAACAGAGAGAGAGAGAGAGAGAAAGAGAGAGGACAAGTTCACAAATTGCAGATGGTGGCACTTACCCTGGTCACTGACGTCCTTCCTACACTGTTGGGCATTCACCCAGAAGGCTGGCACCTCACTGGCCCACGGGTCAATCTCAGACAAGTTAGCAGGTCTGGTTTCATGGCTTCCCCTGCCAGTCATAGAGTCATAGAGATGTTCAACATGGAAACAGACCCTTCAGTCCAACCTGCCCATGTCGACCAGATATCGCAACCCAATCCAGTCCCACTTGCCAGCACCCGGTCACTATCCCTCCAAACCCGTCCTATTCATATACACATCCAAATGCCTCTTTATTGTTGCAATTGTACCAGCCTCCACCACATGCTCTAGCAGATCATTCCATACACGCACGACCATCTGCGTGAAAATGTTGCCCCTTAGGTCTATATTATATCTTTTCCCTCTCACCCTAAACCTCTGTCTTCTAGTTCTGGACTCCCTGGGCAATGACTGTTTATTTATCCTGGTGGAAGGTAATGTCCCTGTGCTGCAGCATGACATCCACCACGCCTCAGGGGATCAGCCACAAATTGGGGCCCTCAGTTTATTACCTTTCTCAATCACACCTCCCCCCCCCCCCCCCAGCCCTCCCCTGATATCATGTCCGGGACAGTTTCGGATTGTCGATCCAAGAGTGTAATGACTTTTTTAAAATGGCATCTGTAGCAGGGACCCCTGTGCATTCTGGGACATCTGGGCAGTGGGCAGTTTTTATACCTATAACAATCCAGAAAGTAATCATTGGGCTCGTATCAGACGAAAGAATAGACATAGGGGCAGGGCATGTAGTTAATGAGGGAGATTCAGGATATTGTTATTATGAGAACATTCACTTAGACTTGGGGAGACAAATCCTCCATGAAACTGATAGAAATGAGATTGGCCAAGTCAAAAGATTCCGGCCCTTGCCTTGTGTAGATTTTGTCGTGCAAAATATTGTAAGTTATAAACTTAAAGAGAGAGAGGACCTATAAAGGAGATTCACATCCCTAAAAGAAGCTGGGGAGAAAAATCCCCTGCCATGTTTGTTCATTGTTCATCATTTTCGGTTGCTCACTGAATAGAGGCAAAGTGTCAGAGACCTGCTGATATTGTAGCTTAGTTTATTATGAAGCAAGGGGCTGACTGAATACTTACAGATCGGAATTGCGAGGCAGGAGGAATGGACCCTTAGAAAATCCCAAAGGAATCCAGGACTGTCAGCCTGAATTGCTGCAGGGAAAGCTGTATATAATTAATCAGACCGTTTGGTTTTCATGCAGAGAATTGTACAGTTGATGTGACTTACTTGATTTGATGAGCGAACACATAGCAGTCTGCTTAAAAATGGAAGCTTTGTGCTCCAGTTGAATGTACCAAGCAACCTGGAGAAGTGCAAGTCAAGTCATTTAGGGAAGCAATCAATAGAAAGAATACACAATAAATGGGTATACTGTCAGCGTGGACAGATCCTAGTATAACTTACTCCCTATTTCTCCCTTTTTTTGCTTTGACAAAGGGTCAGTTAGACTCGAAATGTCAGCTCTTTTCTCTCCTTACAGATGCTGCTAGACCTGTAGAGATTTTCCAGCATTTTTCTCTTTTGATTTCAGATTCCAGCATCTGCAGTAATTTGCTTTTACCCTAAAGGTCGCTGTGCTGGTCAATAATCTAGATAAGGCAGCAAATGGCATCATTTCCTCTATCAGTTCAAGTGCAGAATGAAAGAACAGGAAACTTATACTAGAACTGTATAAATAGCCAGTTCAGTCACATCCTGTGGGCTGCATATAGTTCTGGTCACTATATCACAAGGAAGGATGGAATTAGAATGGAGAGTGTACAGGAAGAATGTGAAAATTGCAGATGCTGGAAATTAGAGTCAAAGAGTGTGATGTGGGAAAAGCACAGTAGGTCAGGGAGCATCAGAGTGCCAGGGGAAATGACGTTTCGAGCATTTGTCACTCTTGGAGGTGTACAGAAGAGATTTGTTATCCTGGGAAAGTGATAATTCAGTTATGAGAATAGGTTGAAGTGGATGATGCTGAGAGTCGATTTGATTAACCTGCACATGTTGTCAAGGACCTGGATAGAGAGAGAGAGACTGTCTTGTTCTTCTTGGAGAGTAGTTACCAGCAGCAAATATTTAATGTAGTTGGTTGAAATATTGGAGATGTAGTGAGGGAAGTTGTTATTTCACTCAGAGTAAGGCAGGGATCTGGGAGTCCTGCATGGAAGCGGATTCGAGGCAGAAACGCTGCAAAATGTTAAAAATGTGCCTAGATCTGAACCTGAAGTCCTACAGTCTCTGTAATACCATAACAATGATTGTTTTTTTAAAAGGATGAAGCGGGTGGCACCTTCTTTTTAATCAGTGCGGACAATTTAGAGAGTAATCTCCTCTGTGTTGTAGAAATTTCTGATATTTAGACAATATCTAGAGAATCAATACAAAGGGATCGGGGAGAGGACAGAGAGGAGTAGCGTTGTGAATTGATTAGCATCACAAAAATACTGATCACAGCCTTTATATACAATGCTGCTTTGTTGTGGTGGCCTTTTTCTTCTTCTTGTATAAATGCTGAAAGCCTTTGATTATCCGGTTCTCAGTCTTGGTCACATTGCAGCCATATCTGTCTTGTTTCATTCTATTTGTTCGATTGTTTTATTGGCCTTGTTGAAAGAACAGGAAGGAATTTGGGGATGACAGCAAGTACCAGAAACCATGACGAATGTAAATTTGGGAAAAGTTTACAGAGATAGGAAGGTGTGCGAAGACAGTGGGATATTACAGAGATATGGATTGTTCTAGGGTCTGAAGGACATTACAAGGACAAAGATAGTTTTAGGTTTTGGTTGAAGTGAAAAGTGAGCTGGATCAGTGAAAAGTGAGCTCACTTTGTCTAACGTAAACTTGCAAAGAGAAACTCTCCACAAAAACCTGATGAAAATGATTTCTGTGTCTGTCTGTATCAGAAAAAGAATACAACGGATGTGGGAGATGGTGGGAGGGCTGAGTGGTGTTGGGAGAAGTGGTTAAGGCACACAAGGCCTACAGATAGAGCCCACACTGTAACAGGTGAACTGATCTGTCCGACTATAGAGATTCGGGTCAATGATGCAGACTGAATTCACACCAGATGAACAAGATTTATTCTCATAAAATAATTTTCAATTGTAACATTTCTGGAAGTGAGAATTTCATCTTATCTGAGGCTCTGTCGAGTTGACCCTGGTCAAGTATTCCTATCTGGGATTTGCTGTCTTTCAACAGTCACATATGTTGTAACAATGTCAGTTCGGAGTCACATGCAGATATAGATACAAAATAGGTAAGTACATTCAGAACTGAACAAGCCCAGCGCATTAGATATTTATAGATACTTGCATCCATTCTGGAAATGAGTCGCACAATCAGATCAGGGAAATCCCATGCTTCTTGACTTGCCTGAATATTGTCAGCTGCTCTCACCTATCCTGGAACTGATCTCCCAAATACGATTTGGAAGATTACAGACTCTGCCCAGCCTTTGTAGCGTCACCTGCTCGTACCTATTTCGGTATGGAGTCCCACAGTTAGAACAGGCAGATCCCAAACTCAATAATAGGGCCATACATTTGCAGTTTAGTGGCATGTTTTCCTCTTCAAATATAGCCAATTAGGCAAACCACAGATTATTTTCTCTGTGCCTACAAATATCAGTCTCTGCAACATCCCTCATGTTCTGTCACCCTTCCCATCTCTGTAAATCCTCTACTTTCTACAAACAGTCATACATTTATGACATCCTCCAAACAAACACAAAATCTACCCTTCTCCCGAAAAGCCATTCCTCCTCCTGGAGAAGGTCATAGACATACAGGCCGATCAAGTTTGTGAATGAGATTATAGATAATAAGGACGTTATAGGTGAAGGGTTTGAGACAGAGAGCTTGCAGAAGACAAAAGAAAACCATGTATTGACACTGCAGGAGATTAATAAGATGAGGTTCTCTGAAAAGAATGGGACTTTTCTTGGAAGATTTCATAGCGAATATTGCTGTAGCGGGAGGAATTTCAGAGACAGTGATATTTGAAGGGGCTAATGAAGATTCAAGATACATAGAGGGTTCTTTTGATCTGGTGGCGATTACAGAAATAAGGAGAGCTGGAGGTGTTTCCACTGATAGGGTGGGATTTAGAATGTGGAGGCTGCAGAGATTGGGAGCTGTGTAGGGACAGAAGGTGGTTACAGAATCGGCAGAGCTGTAGGAACACGAGGATTTTACACAGAAGATCACACATTGGTGCACGTTAGACAACAGGGAAAATTGTAGGGACTTGCGGAAGCTTAAGAGATGGGCAGATTTGTAAGGGACGGAGAAAGGTGCACTGAATAATGAACAGTGTAATGGCTGGAGGAGGTTATGGAGATCATGAGATTTGTCAGGGCAGAGGGAGTTAGTGACATTGATAGACTGGTGATTGCGTGAGCTGGAAGAGATAGCAAAGATTGGGAGCTTTCTATCTATCGGAATAATTGCAGAAAACGGGAGAGCTGTCAGGCCTTGAGAATTACTACAGAGAGAGGGAGTATTTAGAGGAGATTGCAGAGAAAGAAGGTTATAAAATGGCCTGTGTGAGTTACAGAGATAAGGAGGGGTGCTTTGACTGATGGATGTTTCAGAGGTAAGAATGGATCGCACTGGATCAATGACGTTATGAGACGTAGTATTATTAGAGTTGGAGAACTCTTGAGACTGCACCAAGCCACACAGAAGTCTTAAGGCACAGAAGAGTGTCATTTGACCCATGATGTTTGCACCAGCTCTTCATTTGAATTCGATACAGAGTATTGATCGCCTACTTTCCCCCATACCGTTACACATTTCTTTTAGTCGCAATCATCATCTAATCCCCTCTTGAACATGTCCATTGAACATCCATTTACAACACATCCAAGTGTATCCTGACTACTCACCAAGTGAAAAGGTTCTTACTTCAATCAGATTTCTCCTGTTGTACATAACGTGAAATCTGTGCCCTCTCGTTTTTCCCTCCTTTTGTGAATGGGCACAGTTTTATCCAATCTAATCTATTCAGTCTGCCTATGAGTTTGAAAAACTGCATCCGATCTCCTCTTAGCCACCTTCACTTCAGTGAGAACAGTTGCAACATTTTCAGCCTGACTTCATAACTGATCTTACTCATTCCTGGAAATACTCTTTCAGATCAGTTCTTCATCCATTCCAATGTGTTCATATCAGTCCTATCATGTGACACCCAGGAATGTATACGATACTCCAGTTGAGGTCGAATGTGTTTGATGCAAATTCAACATCACCTCCTTACTCTTGCCCTGTCAATATTTATTCAGACAGGAACACTGTATGTTTTGCCGATGTTTAATGTCCTACAAACTTCATTGATCTTTGCACATCCTATGTTCCTGTATTACTGCCTATTGTATATTATCTTTTAATGTTCTTTTTGGAAATTTGCATTGTCTCATATTTCAATATGCCAAAAATCATCAATCACCTCTCTACTCTTTCTAAGAAGTTGGCGATGTACGTTTAGAGCTCTATAATGTTTTCCTCACAGTTTACAATTTCTTTAAGTGCTGCGTCAACTGTAAACTTTGAATGGGTCCCTGCACACCAGATGTACATAGTTCATGCATATCAAAATGAATGAGGTCCCCAAAACTGAATCCTGCAGAACTTCAGTGAAAATCTTTCTCCAGCCTGAATTAAAAATCTAGTGACCATTCCTCTCGATTTCCGACCCATCAGTCAATTTTTTTTTCCAAATTGATACAGTCCATTTTATTCCATGAATGAATGGATGAATGAATGATTTAATGTTATATCGAGGGAAAAAACCGTGAAACACGTTTGTTGCCTGTGCCGCAAAGATATTCCTCATCAATGTTGTACCTTTCTAGTGACAGAGTTTCCTCCTCTGTCACCATGGCCTGGGTGGGTTCGGCCACTTTGGTAAAGACAGAGATTCTTCTCAGTATAAATCCTGTCTCAAGTGTGGAATCAGCCTTACTCCACCTTTTCGCACGCTCCCTTAGAGGTGTGACAACTTTATGTTGGCTCTCCGTTCCCTTATAAATCCCTCCGCTCTACCATCTCTAACCTAAACTTTCAGCATTTCTCCTGGTTCACAATATTGTTCTCTATCCGACAGCTATTCAATTGTTCTTCTTCACCTTAACCTTTTGCTCCATTGTCATCGATGGAGCATTGGGTTTGCTTACCCTGCCTTTCCAGTGTGAGGAACTATTCCTCGAACTGACCCAAGCCATTGATGGAGCTCAATGTTTCATTTTTATTTTTCTGACCAACTTGGTGTTCCGGCCATACTTTCCCAGATTCATTCTTACCACAGTGAAGGCAGCTCCCAGTCGATTAATTTTTCTCAGACTTAGCAGAGAATGCTGTGCATTGACTACCATCCTGAGCGTTACAATAAAATGATCATCGGACCTGAAAATATTCCCACCTGATACTGGATCCACTTTTCCCACCACTTTTCCAAGGTTCAACAGAACATGGTTCCTTGGGGTGGGCACATACTCCTGCAGTAAGCTCTCTTCCAAGCAATCCGTCACTGCCCAGAAACGATCAGTATCCCAGCCTGTATCTGGATCATGCAAGTTTCTCAAAACTATCACGTTGCCATCTCTGTATCCTTTTCACTAGTTGGCAGCCCACAGACAGTCCCTTACAGTGTAACCTTATAGGTTTTCTTTTTACTAAAGCTGCAGCCAAATTCATTCTGGACTTGAAGGCATCAACTTAATCTCAGACTCATGAACTAACACTATCCTGAACCAATACTTCTACACTTCATCGTTTGCTTTCCTTTATATCATTTTTGAATATGTTATACTTTGGGCTCCATACATCAGGAAGGATGCATTGGACCTGGAGCAGGTCCAGAGGAAGTTCACAAGAAAAATCAAAGAAATGAAAGGCGTAACAGATGAGGAATGTTTGAGGACTCTGGGACTATACATGATGGAGTTTAGAAGGACAAGGGGAGATCTGATTGAAACTTACAGAATACTGAATGGCTTGGACAGAGTGAATGTTGGGAAGATGTTTCTATTGAGAGGAGAGACAAGTAACCAAGGGCACAGCCTTCGAGTAAAGGGAAAACCTTTGAGATCGGAGGCAAGGGGAAACCTCTTCACCCAATGAGTGGGAATCTGTGGAAGTCAATGCCACAGAAAGCTATGGATGCAACATCATTGAGTAGATTTAAAACACAGATAGAAAAGTTCTTGATTGCCATGGGATCAAAGTGGGAAAGAAGGAAAATGGGCTTGAAAAACCGATCTGTCAAATGTGAATGGTGGAGCAGACTTGATGGACACAGTGACGTTCTTGACACCACGATCCTGGAATTACATTGACTGTCACAGAAACACTGACACCTTCTTCAATTTCCTGACTGCTCTGTGACTGTCACCCCTCCTTCTTTCTCCCTCCCCTCCTGTACAGTGAGGCTGCTTGTGGTGCCACAGATATGGCTCTGACTGCATTCCCCTGAGCAGCCCGCATCTTCATCAGCTTCCAAACTGGGAAACTGAATGGGGAGGAAACCTCACTCCCCCCCCCGCCCCAAGGTAATAATGTATTCCCTGACCGTATCTCTTGACTGATCACCCATTCCCTTCTTTCTTACAGGCCGTTATGACAGCAGTGTGATCCCCTCCCTTTAAGTGTTATCCACCTAACTCTCAGCATCATAGCTGCCTCACAGAATATCCAGTCATTAACTGAGCTGCATGACCCGGTGTTCATTTTGGACAACAGCAGGGGCTATGACTTCCCAATGTAACAGAAAACGTTTCCCATTTGTCCAACCTGCACTTCCAGAACAGAAGCTGAAACGTGTTTAGTCAATGAATTACGTTGGATAAAGTTAACATCAGAGGTACACGTTTCACATACATTCGCTTATCAGTCTGTACCTGACTGAGATTCTTTATTATACTGATTCAGACTTTCACTTATTACTGATAATTCAGCCTTCAGCCCTAATTCCATGAAAGAAAATGCCATTTTGCAGCAAGTTACAGCAAGTAACGGTTTATTATCAGCAAATGAACTTTCATTTTCTTCTGTGAAGACCTCACAGGGTCACCATCTCGGTGACTCCCAGGTACGTGTAATCCACCAGCTCCCAATCCACTCTGCTCCCTCAGAGTGTCACCATCTCTGTGACTCCCAGTATGACTAGGCCTCGATCTTCAGTGCTGATTTACTTCCTCACACTTTGGTGCCTTTAACACCCAGGTGTGAGTGAGCATCAACCTCCTGCTCAAAATTTTTCCATCACACGGTCACTCCCTCTGTGACTCGGGGCTGATTTTCAGCCTCCTGCTCTGCTGTTTCTCCAACTCCAAGTCCCAGTCGGCCTCAATCCTCACTGCTGATTTATAATCTCCTGCTCTGTGCTGATCTCTCTCAGGTTCTCTTTGTGACTCCCAGGTAATTGTATTCCTCAAGCGTGAGCTGAGATTTATCATATCCCATTCCACACTGCTCCCTCACAGGATTGCCGCTGTGCCTGGAAGACAGTGAAAAAGAGGACGATTAGAAGGGGCAGAGAGTGTTACAGTAATTGAGCGAGCTGTAGGGGATGGAACAGGCTATCTGGAGAGGTAGGCAGACGTGCAATGCCTAAAGCAGGTTACTGGAAGATACAGGGAGATTTGCAGAACTGAATAAGGCAAAGGAAATAGAGAATTGGTGGTTCGTTTTTGATGGAGCTTTGTCGAGTCTAAAGGGCTTTTTGTGAACTGCTTACAGAGATAGAAAGACTTCAACGAATGCAAATTGACAGACAGGAAGCATTGTAAGGTACTGGACACTGCTGGATGTTACAGAGTTAGAAGACTTATAATAACTGGGGGGATATAGATCATTGGAGCACTGGTAGCATTCAAGGACCCTCAGGTTAAGAGGCGGTGCAGAGAACGGGAACATTCCGAAATGGTGGGATTGTAGGGGCTAGACGAGGTGAGATGGATAAGGAGGGTGAAAAGTGTGAATTAAACACGTCCAGCCATGGTAATGCATAGAGATTTAAGGAGGGGAACCTGTGTTATCATTCTAACAGTGATATGGAGGGATACAGATACTGAGAGGTTACAAATTTAAAATGGAAGAGTTGAATGCTGATCAGAAGTTTAAACAGGAATAAAAAAAACAATTTGCAAGATCAACAGCGCAGACGGGAATGGAGGAGGTGAGATATTGTGAGGAACTATAAGAGTTGTACGTAGAGGAGTATGACACCTATAAAGGGAGAGCAGCATTGTCTGTACGCAGTTACAGTGGCACATGTGGGATATGTTACAGATATGAGGAGTGTTGGAGCGCCTGCTGGAGGGGACACAGATAACAACAGTTCCAACGGCTGGTGCAGTCACTCAAGAAGGCAGCTCACCACCATCTTCAATAATTCAATAAAAATTCAATTTAAAAAAATGCTGACTCAGCCAACAATGCATATATCTGTGAATGAATGAAGGAAGGAATTTGTAGAAAAATCAACAAGCAGCACTGAGGTGACTCAGGAAGGCGGTTTCAGCAGCCCTTCACAAAACCGGAACCACTATTCCCTAGAATAACTGGAGCTCCAGGTGCACGGGAACACCAGAATTTCCAAGGTGCCGTCCAAGTCATGTTCCATCCTCCCAGCAATGTGTCTGTCCTTACACCCAAAGGACTGCAATGGGTCAGGAAGACAACTGACCACCACCTTCACCAGGGAATTACAGATGGGAAGGAAATGATGGCCGAGCAAGTGCTGACCATTGTCCATCATTGAATTTTAAAGAAGGGAAATTCACATCTGTTCATGTTCTTGTTGCTTCCTCCATGCAACCCACATTCCCAGCTAATTTTGTGTCACCAACAAATGTGGATTAGATTTTGTCCGACCACCAAGTACATCAAATCCACTTGAAATTAGATGTATGTCAAGCACTAATCCATTTTCTTCCATTTAATTTTCCATCTTTTAAAGAATTCCCAATCCATGCCAGTGCATTCCTCCAATCCCACATCTGCCAATTTTGCTTATCCACCTCTTCAGTGGGACCTTGTTAAAAGGTTTCTGAAAATCCCAAGAAACCATTCCTCGGTTTTATCTACTCTGCTGTCTACAGCCATACAGGAAAACAAAGCCAGCAGTGTTTATGAAATGACATCTCGCTTTCAGAACAATGTGCTGGCACTGTCAGAGGACACAGAGCAGATATAAAGGAGTCAGCCAGTGACAAGTGGAGTTCCACAGGGGTAAGCGTTGGGACAACACTGAACATGCTGGACATTAACAGTCTGGACAAAGGACGTGAGGGTGTACAGGAAACAGATTTCCCAGAAAGATCCCAGAGATGAAATGCTTGTCACATGAGGAGCATTTGGAGATTTTGGGTCTGCACTCGACGAAGTTTAGGCAGCGGTGGCAGAATCTGATTCAAACATACAGAATACTGAGGGACCTGGATAGAGTGGGCATGGGGAAGATGGTTCCATGATTTGGAGAGACTGGGGCCCAAAGAGAGAGCTTCAGAGTGAAGGGACGCCCCTTTAGAATGGAGATTTGGAGCAATTTATTCAGCCAGAGGGCGATAATCTGGGGAGCTCACTGCCTACGCGGGGGTGTTGGGGCGGGGGGGGGGGGGGGGGGCTATGGATGGAAGGAATTCAATGTATTAACTCAGAGATAGATAGGTTCTTGTCAGGGGTGTTGTGCTGGAAAAGAACAGCATCGCAGGCAGCAGCCGAGGAACAGGAAAATCGACATTTCTGGCAAAAGCCCTTCGTCAGGAAAGGACTGATGAAGGGATTTTGCCCGAAACATTGATTCTCCTTCTCCTCCGATGCTGCCTGATCTGCTTTCCTTTTCCAGCACCACACTCTGAACTCTAACCTCCAGCATCTGCAGCCCTCACTTTCGCCTGATAGGTAGGTTCTTAATGAGTAAGGGGATGAAGGGTTACAGGGACTAAGTAAGAGAAACAATTCCACCAACATCGAATAGAGGAATAGACTCGATGGTCTAAGTGACCTCCTTCTATATATGATCACAGAAACCCGACAGTGCGGACAATGTTCCATGGCCACCTCTCCTTACCTGCACATCCTTGGACTGTGGGAGGAAACAGGAATACCTGGAGGAAACTCACACAGGCACATGGAGATCTCCACACTGCCAATCGCCCGAGGCTGGAATCGAAGCCCGATTCCTGTTGCTGTGAGGCAGCAGTGCTAACCACTGAGCCACCGCGCTGCCTCTGTGCCATCGGGATGGTCTTACGGGACGTGCTTATTCATCTGCTTTTGAATTGTGCAATTATCATTTCTGCCATATCATTTTCCATACATTCCAACACTTTCTTTATTCTTACCGTAACCTCTTGGTTTCAGATAGACTGCAGAAAGCTACATCACAAAGTAACTTGGGAATTCTTGTGTATAAATCTCAGGACAGTGGTATACAGGATCAGCAGGTCATAGAAAGGGCAAATAGAATACTGGGATTGACTCCAAAGTGAATGGAGAAGAACAATAGGGAAGGCTTGTAATTACTATAGAGGGTTTCAGCCAGCTCACAATGAAAATACTGTGAACAGGTTTGCTCCCCTATCGAGAGGGAAATGTTCTTGCATTGAAGGCAGTCCAGCGAAGGTTTGACAGACTGTCCCTCAAAATGGAGGAATGTTGATGAGAAAAGGTGAAGCCGGCTGAAATTGAACTCATGAGAATTTATAAAATGAGGCACATTTACTGGTACATCGAAGATTATTTGGTCTTCTTACAGGATCTGTACTGAGACATTGTTTCCCTGAGCAAGGATCAGTAACCGGAGATAAAGGCGAATGTCGGCACTCGGGAAGCTGACAGAGTAAAGCAGGGTTGTAGAGACTGGAAGATGTTACAGTGCTGGGGTGGTTTGAGGTCACTGTTGGTGGTTAGAGATCAGACAGATTGTCGGGATGAAAAATGTCACAGAGAGGTACAGGGTTATCAGTCCTGAAGGAGTTACAAAGATAGGGAGGGTGGTATTTGGCGTTGTAGGGAGGATTTTAGGGCCTCGGCAATACACTGATAAGGATGTTCGTTGGCTGTGCAGGCGTTTACTGAGTTAGGAAGGTTCGAAGGGGCTGGATCAGTTCAGAGCCAGAAAAATAGTAAGGATTGGAGGAGCCACAGATACTGAGGCTGCAGGAGTTCAGAGAGTTTGTGAGAGCTGTGAAAACAGGTTTGCAGCATTCACATCCATTACACACACAGATGTGGAATGCTGTTATGGAGGAGGTTACAGAAATAGAGAAGGTTGTAGATGTTGTAAGATAGCACAAAGACAGTTGCAAAGCTGTAGTATTTGAGGAGGTTACAGGGGCAGGATGCATTGAGGAATTGGAAGCGGCTTCAGGTATAAAACATGCTGCAAGGGATCAATAACCTTCTATCGACCAGGGAGATTGGAAGGTCTGGAGAAAAAGAACGAGAATTGCAGGGATCGTAGAATATCACAGAGATGGGAAGTAACATATGAGTGAGAAGACTTATAACATGAGATGAGCTGTAGGTCATGGAATAGGGAAGACACAGGGAGATCTGAAGGGACTACAGGTGATCAAAAGGACGGTGACACTTCTCTGTGGAGGGTGGGGGTAGTTTAGGCAGACAGGGAGTATTTCATGTAATGTAGCTATTTACAGAGACTGAGAGATTTGTATAGAATTGAGGCACTAACAGAGGTATGGAAGGCTGCAGTGAATGATATCAGATGATGACATTCTGGAGGTTACATCAATGGGAAGGCTGGAGAGAGTGGCAGAGCTTACAGACACAGGAACAGCAATAAGGCCTGGAGACACTTACACAGATAAAGAGCATTGCACAAACTGGAGGAGGTTCCTGCTGTAGGGAGGGTTGTAGGGGAGGGTGATGTTTATATAGACGGGGGAGTAAGAACTGGAGAAAGTGATGGAGATGAGCAGATGGATGTAAATACTGGAGGACAGGGTGGGTTATATATATCACAAAGAGTTACAGATATAAGGAGATGTTTGGGACAGAAAAACGGAATGCAAAGGGAGAGTTGCCAAGTCAGATAAAGAGAGAGTGTTTGAGGTGCTGGAGGGAGAGGAGGTGCAAACAGGGATGTGGATTGTTGCTGTAGCTGGAGAAGTACCCTGAGTACAGAAAGACTTTCAGGGCCTGGAGCAGGTTATTGAGATAATGGCCTCCACAGTTTGTGAGGAATGGACTACGCCGGACAGTTGGGGAGTGTTATAAATACTGAAGCAGTCACACGGTAGGCCTGATAGATGGGGAGTGTTATAGCTGCCGGAGCAGTTACAGAGCAGGTGTGACATATAGGGAGTGATATAGCTGCTGGAGTACTTACAGAGTAGGCTTGCTAGATGGGGAGTAATATCACTGGTGCAGTTACAAAGTTGGGGAGACGGGGAGTGATATCGCTATTGAAGCAGTTACAGAGTAGCCTTGGCAGATAGGGAGTGATAGAGCTGCTGGAACAGTTGCAGAGTGGGCCTGACAGATGGCTAGTGATATATCGGCCAGAGCAGTTACATAGTAGACCTGACAGATGGCGAGTGACATAGCTGCTGGAGAAGATACAGAGTAGGGTTGACAGATGGGGAGTGATAAAGCTGCAGGAGCAGCTACAGTGTAGACCTGAGAGATGGGGAATGATATAACTGCTGGAGCAGTTACAGAGTTGGCCTGACAGATGGGGAGTGATATAGCTGCTGGAGCAGGTGACAGATATAAGGAGGGCTCTGGAGGCTGGTGTACATTGCAAAGACACGGAGGACTGATGAATGTCAGAAGTTCATACGGACAGGGAGGTCTGTAGGTGCATGAGAAGGTAACAGAGACAGTGAAGTTTTCAGTGTTTGAAGTGGATTCAGTGTGCGGGCTAATGTCACAGAGGCAGGCGACGCCATATTGATTGGAGGAATACACAAAAGGAGGGATGCTATAGGATATGATGTTCCAGAGATAGGGAGTGTTCCAGCGGCTAATGGAAGTTACAAAGATAGGCGTGGTTATCGGGCTGCAGGAGAAATCAGATTTGGAGGGTTGGAGAGGCTCAAAGAGATTGGACAGTTGGGGAGTATTCCACAGTCTGAGAAAATTCCAGTGATTGTTTAGGAGAAAGTGAGGATTGCAGATGCTGGAGATCAGAGCTGAAAATGTGCTGCTGGAAAAGCGCAGCCGGTCAGGCAGCATCCAAGGAGCAGGAGAATCGACGTTTCGGGCATGAGCCCTTCTTCAGGAACAGTGTAGTTTACACAGTTAGTGGGGATAGTGGGGACAGACAGTGATACAGAGTCAGAGAGTGCTACACAGAAATTAGGAAATCAGAATCAAGAGTGTGTTGCTGCCTGACACACTGTGCTTTTCCAGCATCTGAGGATCAAGAACATTTTGAGTCGGAGCCCTTCATCAGGAATGAGTAGTAGTGAAAGGATGGTGCACAGAGATATGGAGGAACTGGAAGAATTTACTGCGATAGTGAGGTTTGTGGTGATGGTTTGTGCGATTGGATGAAGTTAGTAATATAGAGGGGTGTAGACACTGGATGGTTCTTCAGACTGAAGGAGGTTACAGAAAGTGAGAGCTGTAGGGACTGGGCTTGGATACAGTCACAAAGAGGATGTTTCAAGTACATGGATGTAGCTTTAGTGACCACATGTGGTTACAGAGATAGGAAGGCTGGTAGTGACGGCAGGGGGTATAGTGATGGAGCAGTGTCGTGACGAGAGAAGGTCACAGCGATAGAGGAGATTGCAGACATTGGGAGGGTTATTGGGGCTTCAGGACACTGTACACAGGGACGGCTGCCGGGATAGGAGCAGGTTACACAGGCAGGAAAGGCTGGAGGGACTGAAGGGGTTTATAGAGATAGGGAGGTCTGTAAGGATGGTGGATGAATTAGAGGCCGTGTGGTGGTGCAGGATGGGAGGCAGAAATGTTATAGTGATTGAAGGTTACAGTGATATCATGTGCTCTAGGAGCTGGAGGAGGGTACACAAATGGTCGAGGCTGGAGGATGTTACAGAGACAGGGTGGGCTGGAGGTATTGTGCAAGATGACAGAAAGGCAGATTATTGTAACGACGGGAGGAGGAGATTTCTGAGATTTGGCATGTCATGCAGGCTGGAGCATTTTACAGTCACCGGGAGATAGTCAGCATTGAAGTAGGTTTTAAATTTGCAGAGGGATTGTACGGAGGGGGTGAGGTTACAGAGATAGGAACTGTTCTCAAAGTTACAAGCATTCAAGGCACTACCTTGAATGCTTGTGGGTGGCACGGTGGCACAGTGGTTAGCACTGCTGCCTCACAGCGTCAGAGACCCAGGTTCAATTCCCGCCTCAAGCGACTGACTGTGTGGAGTTTGCACGTTCTCCCCATGTCTGCGTGGGTTTCCTCCGGGTGCTCCGGATTCCTCCCACAGTCCAAAGATGTGCAGGTCAGGTGAATTTGCCATGCTAAATTGCCCGTAGTGTTAGGTAAGGAGTAAATGTAGGCAATTGGGTGGGTTGCGCTTCGGCGGGGCGGTGTGGACTTGTTGGGCCGAAGGGTCTGTTTCCACACTGTAAGCAATCTAATCTAGTCTGAAATACCTCAGATGAGTTTCACTGAAGGGTCTGTTTCCTTGTCATATGACTCTATAGTGTGACAATAGAAAATGTTGGAGTGTAAAGGAGAACAAGTTCGAGGAGTAGTAGACAGTGAGGAAGGATGTGGCAGGTTACAGCGGGATATAGAGAAGCTGCAGAGCTGGGCAGAAAGGTGGCAAATGGAGTTCAATGTAGCTAAGTGTGAGGTGATTCACTTTGGTAGGAGTAACAAGAAGATGGATTACTGGGCTAATGGTCGGATACTTGGTAGTGTGGAAGAGCAGAGGGATCTTGGTGTCCATGTACACAGATCTCTGAAAGTTGCCACCCAGGTAAATAGTGCAGTGAAGAAGGCATATGGCGTACTGGCTTTTATTGGTAGAGGAATTGAGTTCCGGAGTCCTGAGGTCATGCTGCAGTTGTATAAGACGCTGGTGCGGCCGCATCTGGAATATTGCGTGCAGTTTTGGTCGCCATACTATAGGAAGGATGTGGAGGCACTAGAACGGGTGCAGAGGAAGTTTACCAGGATGTTGCCTGGTATGGTAGGAAGATCCTATGAGGAAAGGCTGAGGCACTTGGGGTTGTTTTCATTGGAGAAAAGAAGGTTTAGGGGTGACTTGATAGAGGTGTACAAGATGATTAGGGGGTTAGATAGGGTTGACAGTGAGAATCGTTTTCCACGTATGGAGTCAGCTATTACAAGGGGGCATAGCTTTAAATTAAGAGGGGGGGGGTAGATATAGGACTGATGTTAGGGGTAGGTTCTTCACTCAGCGAGTCGTAAGTTCATGGAATGCCCTGCCAGTAGCAGTGGTGGACTCTCCCTCTATGGGTATTTAAGCGGGCATTGGATAGTTATATGGAGGATAGTGGGTTAGTGTAGGTTAGGTGGGATTTGATCGGCGCAACATCGAGGGCTGAAGGGCCTGTTCTGCGCAGTATTCTTCTATGTTCTATGTAACAAAAAGATCCCAGGCTTCAATAGCACCTTCTCGTGGTCGGCCTGCTTTCCCCTCCATTGTCCTGATGCTCACTATGACAGCATAGGCCTGGATTGATAACTGTGACACTCCCGATGCTGTCTCAGACAGGCTCAGTGCAGCAGAGCTGAAAATAATCCTCTCACAAAGGGTGGGGATTGAGCCTGGGAGCTTCATGCTTTGTGTTCACCCTTCAGCACTGTATCTACATCTTGTCTTGAGGGCTGATGTTTCGAGCTATTTAAATGCTCTCTGCTCTGCTCCCTGTGAATGATCTTATCTCACTGCAGGATTTATTGAGGACTCCAGATCACCCTTACCTTTGTCTCTCTGGCCGACCAACTATCTTCTATGTGGTGATTGATGAGACACCCAGCAGTTGGGAAGTCTATTGAGTCAGGAACTTCCTGAGTACCTAGAGAAGACAGAGAAATAGAGAGAATGGCAAATTAGACTGATGCAGTGAGGGTTACACAGGGAGAATTGTACCGAGTCCCACAGAGATCTGGAAAGTCCCAGTATCCATCCCTGGCATGTGCTGCTGCGTCTCTCTGGAGTGGAGAATTCTGTTGGCTCAGGATCTGGAGTAGCTGCAAGTGTGAGAGACACTGACAGAGGCAGCAATTAGACCCACACAGTGAGGGATACCACATGGAGAGATACTGAGTGATATCACCAGAGTGCAGGAATTATTTCAGGATCAAGCAATGGGCATGATGAAAGGTTTTTGATTCATGATGCAGTCGGATCAGTACTCAGTGACGATTGAGCTACGAGTGGGAGAGCTGATGGCCTCGTTTTATTCTCACTAGATTGTTCATCCAGAATTTAATGCCGGTGTCAGCTATAACCATCTAACTGCTTAATATCCTTTAAAGAAGGACGTCAGCTGTTATCGACAGCAGGTCTGGCCTACATGTGACTCCAGACGCAGAGCAAGGAGCTTGACTCTCAACTGCCCCCTGAAATGATCCAGCAAGCCACCCAGCTCAAGGGCAGCTCGGGGTAGGAAATACACGCTGGCCAGCCAGAGAGAGCAACATCCCCCATGTGAATTTAAAAAAAAACAATGCTGCTGGGAGCAATGTCGTGGCCAATCATGTCGATAGGTTTATGGACAGGGCTTTAAACTGACATGAAGGATGCAGGGACAGGGTTCAGGTGGAAGGAACTTTCCAAATCCAAATAGAAAAGGGGTGAAGCATCGCAACAGCATGGAATGTAGCTGAAGCCAACCAGAAAGGAACAGGATAGGGCAGAGTTTAACTAAAACTGTAAATCAGTGAATTAGGCTGTGACAGGAAATTCTGGGAAAAAGTCATTAACAATGTTCTTTCTTTGGAATGGACAAAGTATCTTCAATAAGGTGGATGGACTTGTGACACACAGATAAATAAGGTTTGGTCACCAAAATATGAGGAGAAACAAAAGGTGGAACCTAAATATTCAATTCCACACATCCTTGAGGGGTCTCAGGCAGAATGGGAGTGCAGGATCGGTAACCCTGACAGTAATGGGTAACAAAGGGATTATAGAGAAAGCATTTGGTCTTAGATTATGCAGCTAAATCGGCCTGAATGCAAATTCTGGGCAACACGTGTCAAAAACACAAGCAGGAGAATGTTTCTTTTAGGATGCCTAGCAGCATTTCATTGCTCAACACTGTTACAAGTTCGAATGAATTCCTGTGTAATGCAAAGGCACTGTCATAATTTTGGGAAACTTCAATCTTTGGAATGTTTTTGTCAATGTTTATTTGAATAACATATTGTGCAAACGGCCAGGGAGGTGACTATCTCAGATCGACCGTTGGGTGATGACGTTGAGTGAAGGAGTATTATTACAATGAGATATACTCTGGGAAATTGTAGTGTAGTGGAAGTCAGCAAGATGATGGATTTTTAAAGTGACCATAAAGCACACCCTACAACCACAACCAAAACCATTTATGTGTGTTTGAGAGGGGAACTGACCAAGGTAAACAGCGGAAACAGTGAAACTTGTGGCTGTAAATGGACAGTGGAAAACATTTACAGTCATAGAGATGTGCAGCACAGAAACAGAGCCTTCGGTCCAATTCATCCACGCCACCCACATATCCTAACATAATCTCGTCTTATTTGCCAGCACTTGGCCCAAATCTCTCTCAATTCTTCCTCTTCGCACACCCATCCAGATGCCTTCTAAATGCAGTATTTACACCAACCTCCACCACTTCCTCTAGCAGTTCATTCCATACATACATCACCCTCTGCCTGTAAAAGGTGTCCCTTAGGTTCTTTTCATATCTTTCCCTTCTCACCATGAACAGGTTGCCGAGTTCTGGACTCCACTATCCCAGGGAAAAGACCGTGGCTGTTATACCTATCCATACCTCTCTTATAAACCTCCATATGGTCTCCCCTCAGGCTCAAATATCTCTAAACATTTTAACCTCTCCCTGTAGCTCAAATCCTATCTACCTGCGAATCCACTTACAAGGAGCTATGAACCTGCATTCCAAAGTTTCTTTGTTGAGCAACACTCACCAGGAACATACCATTATGTACGTAAATCCTGCTGAGATTTGCTTTCCCAAAATGCCACACCTCACATTTATCTAAATTAAACTCCATTTGCCACACCTCAGCCCATTGGCCCATTTGATCCGGATCCCGTTGTAATCTGAGGTAACATTTTTGGCTATCCACAACACCTCCACATTGGATGTCATCTGCAAACTTACACTTTCCACCTCCTATATTCACATCCAGATTATTTATATAAATAACAAAAATAGTGGATCCAGCACCGATCCTTGTGGCACTCCACGAGTCACAGGCCTCCAGTCTGAAAAACAACCCTCCACCACCACCCTCTGTCTTCTACATTTGAGCCAGTTCTGTATCCAAATGGATGGACTTCCCTGTATTCCATGAAATTTAACCTTGCTCACCAATCTCCCATGTAGAAACTTTTCAAACACCTTATTGAACTTATATCGCTCACATTGACAGCTCGGCCCTCATCAATCCTTTTTGTTACTTCTTCAAACACCGCAATCAATTTGATGGGACATGATTTCCCACACACAAAGCAATGCTGACTATCCCAAATTAGAAACTCCCTTTTCAAATACATGCAAATTCTGTCCCTCATGATTCCCTCCTTCAACGTTCCCACCACTGACATCAGGTGAACCGGTCTGTAGTTCCTTGGCTTTTCCTTACCATCTTGCTTAAACAGTGGCACCACGTTAGCCAACCTCCAGTCTTCTGGCACCTCATCTGTGACTATCAATGATACAAATATTTCAGCACGGGGCACACCAATCACTTCTCTAGCTACTGACAGAGGCCTAGGGTACACCTGATCAGGTCCTGGTAAGGCCCTAGGGAGTGTTGCTGAACCAAGAGACCTTGGAGTGCAGGTTCATAGCTCCTTGAAAGTGGAGCCACAGGTAGATAGGATAGTGAAGAATGCGTTTGGTATGCTTTCCTTTATTGGTCAGAGTACTGAGTGCAGGAGATGGGAGGTCATGTTGCAGCTGTACTGGACATTGGTTAGGGAACTGTTGGAATATTGCATTTAATTCTGGTCTCCTTCCTATCAGAAAGATGTTGCGAAACTAGAAAGAGTTCAGAAAAGATTTACAAGGATGTTGCCAGGGTTGGAGGAATTGTGCTATAGGGAGAGACTGAAAAGCCTGGGGCTGTTTTCCCTGGAGTGTCGGAGGCTGAGGGGTGGCCTTATATAGGTTTACAAAATTGTGAGGGGCATGGACAGGTTAAACAAAGTCTTTTTCCTGGGGTGGGGGAATCAAGAACTAGAGAGCATAGGTTTAGGGTGAGAGGGGAAAGATATAAAAGAGACCTAAGGGGCAACTTTTTCACACAGAGCGTGGTACGTGTATGGAATGAACTGCCAGAGGAAGGAGTGGAGGTTGGTACAAGTGCAACATTTAAGCGGCATTTGGATGCATATATCGATAGGAAGGGTTTGGATGAATAATAGACAGGTGCTGGCAGGTGGGATTGGATTCGGTTGGGATATCTGGTCAGCATAGACGGGTTGGACTAAATGATCTTTTTTTCCATGCTGTACATCTCTATGATTCTAAGATTGATAAGGTCCTGTGGATTTATTCACCCTTCTGCATTTCAAGACATCCAGCACATCGTCCTCTGTAATATGGACATTTTGCAAGTTGACACCATCTATTTCCCTACATAGAACATCGAACATTATAGAGCGGTACAGGCCCTTCAACCCTGTCATACTAATATTAAACCCATCTCACCTGCACTATTCCATGTACGTCCATATGCCTGTCAAATGACGCCTTAAATGCACATAAACTTGGTGAAACTACAATTTTTGCAGGCAATGCATTCCATACCCTCACTATTCTGAGTAAAGAAACGACCTCTGACATCTCTCTTATACCTATCTCCCCTAACTTTAAAGTTGTGTCCCCTTGTGTTTGCCGTTCCCATACTTGGAACAAGGCTTTCCCTGTCCACCCTATCTAACCTTCTGATTATCTTGTATGTCTCTACTGAGTCACCTCTCAACCTTCTTCTGTCTAATGAGAACAGTGTCAAGGCCCTCAGATTTTCCTCGTAAGACATTCCTTCCATTCCAGGCAACATCCTATTAAATCTCCTCTGCACACTTTCCAAAGCTTCCACATCCTTCTTATAATGCGGTGACCAGAAATGTACAAAATACTCCAAGTGTGGCCATACCAGAGCTTTGTACAGCTGTAGCATAACGTCCGCGTTCCAGAACTTAATCCCTCTGTTACTAAAGGCCAAAACACTGTATGCCTTCTTAACAACCCTGTCAATCTGGGTGGCAACTTTCAGGGATCTGTGTACATGGACACCGATATCTTTCTGCTCAGCTGCACTCCCAAGAATCTTGCCATTAGCTCAGTACTTTGAATTCCGATTAGTCCGTCCAAAGTGTATCACCTCACACTTGTCCACATTAAGCTCCATTTGCCACCTCTCAGCCCAGCTCTGCATCCGATCTATGTCTCTATGCAATCTACTACATCCTTCGTCACTATGCACAACTCCACCGACCTTATTGTCGTCCGCATATTTACTAACCCTCCCTTCTAAGCCCTCATCCAGGTCATTTATAGAAATGACGAACAGCAGTGGACCCAACACCGACCCTTGCGCTACGCTGCTAGTAACTGGACACCAGGATGAACAAGCCCCATCAATTACAACCCTCTGTTTTCTTTCAGCTAACCAATAACTGCTCTGTGTCCACATTCCCATGCCTCCACATTTTGTATAATAGCCTACTGTGGGGAACCTTGTCGAATGCCTTGCTGAAATCCATTTCCACCACATCAACCAGATCACTCTCATCTACCTGTTTGGTCACTTTGTCAAAAAAGTCAATAAGATTCGTTAGGCATGACCTACCCTTCACTGTCCCTGATCAGATTATTCTTCTCTGGATGGTTATAAATCCTATCTCTTATAACCTCTGCCAACATTTTACCAACAACTGAATTGAGACTCAGTGGTCTGTAATTAGCACGGTTGTCTCTACTACCATTTTTAAACAAGGGAACCACATTTGCTATCCTCCAGTCCTCAAGTACTATTCCTGTAGATAATGATGATTTGAAGATCAATGCCAAAGGCTCGGCAATCTCTTCCCTTGCTTCCCTGATGATCCTAGGATAGATCCCATCCGGCCCAGGGAACTTGTCTGTTTTCACACTCTGCAGTATTTCTAATACCTCTTCCTTGTGAACCTCCATCTCTTCAAGTCTAGATACAAGTATCTCTGTATCTTCCTCGCCAACATTTTAATTTTCTATAGTGAACAATGTCGAAAAATATTTATTTAGTGTTTCCCCTATCTCCTCTGACTCCACACACAACTTTGCACTATTATCCTTGATTGGCCTCATTTAACTCTCGTCATTCATTTATTCCTGACATACCTGTGGAAAGCCTTAGGGTTAACCCTGATCCTATCCACCAACAACTTCTCATGTCTCCTCCTGGCTCATCTGAGCTCTCTTTTTAGGTCTTTCCTGACTTCCTTGGAACCCTCAAGAGCCCTGAGTTATCACATTTTGTCCTAATACCAACCTTCTTTTACGTCTTGACCAGGTATTCTACTTCCTTAGTAAACCACGGCGCATGCGTTCTATATCGTCCTCCCTGCCTGACAGGCACATACTTATCTAGGACACACAGGAGCTTTTCCTTCAATAAGCTCCACATTTTTAATGTGCTCATCCTCTGTAGTTTCCTTCCCCATTCTACGCTTCCGAAATCTTTCCTAATTGCATCGTAATTTCCCTTCCCCCAGCTGTAACTCATTCTTGGTGGAGTACACCTATCCTTTCCATCACAAAAGTAAACCTGACAGAATTGTGATCGCTATCTCCATTGTGCTCATCTACTTCCAAATCAAACACCTGACCAGGCTCGTTACCCAGTACTAAATCTAAAGTGGCTTTGCTCCTTGTAGGCCTGTCTACATACTGTGTCAGGAAGCCCTCCTGCACACACTGGACAAAAACTGACCCATCTATCGTACTCATACTATAGTGATCCCAGTCAATATTTGGATAGTTGAAGTCCCCCATGACAACCACCCTGCCTCTCTTACTCCTATCGAGAATCATCTTTGCTATCCTTTCCTCTACATCTCTGGGACTATTCGGAGGCCTATAGAAAACTCCCAGCATGGTGACTTCTCCTTTCCTGCGTCTACCCTCAGCCCATACTACCTCACTTATCGAGTCCACAAACATCCTTTCTACAACTGCAATATTGTCCCTGATCAACAATGCCACACCTCCCCCATCTTTTACCATCTTCTCTGTTCTTACTGAACGATCTGAATCCCGGAACCTGCAACAGCCATTCCTGTCCCTGCTATATCCATTTCTTTGTAATGGCCACAACATCGAAGTCCCTGGTACCAACCCATGCTGCCAGTTCACCCACTTTATTTTCGATGCTCCTCACGTTGAAGTACATACACTTCAATCCAAGTTTTCGCTTGCTAGTGTCAGATACTTGATTTTGGAACTCCCGACTCTCATCCTCTTCTGTACCTGTCTTACAATTTTGGTTCCCATCCCCCTGCTGTATAAGTTTAAATCCACCTTAATAACCTTAGCGAATCCCACCCCCCCCCCCCCCACCCCACCACCCAGGATATTGGTACCCCTCTGGTTTAGATGATTACCATTCTGCTTGTAGAGGTCCCACCCCGGAAAGAACTCCAATTATCCAAACACCCGAAACCCTCCCTCCTGCACCATCCCAATAGCCACATTCTATATCTACCATGTCTCCCTCACAGTAAACACTGATGTAAAATACTTGTTTAGTATCTCCCCCATCTCCTGCAGCTCCATGTGCAGGCTGCCTTGCTGATCTTCAAGGGGCGCTATTCTCTCCCTAGTTACCATTTTGTCCTTTATCTTATTATACAAACCATTTGGATTCTCCTTAGCAATATTTGTCCAAGCTATCGCGTGCCCTCTTTTCAACCTCACGATTTTTGCTTTAGTGCACTCCTACTGCCTTTATACTATTCTCAGGATTCACACTCTCTCCTGAGATATGTTTCCTTCTTTTTCTTCACTGAAACCTTAATTTCTCTCTTTATCCAGTATTCTGTACACCTATCGGCCTTTCCTTTCACTGTACACCGTCTCTGGACTGCCGTTTTCATTTTTAAAGGCTTCCCAATTTCCAGTGATAAAGGTTTCATTCTCTCACAATGGAAACTCCCCAATTCCTGCATCGTGTGAAACTGCTGCTTGAAAATAATGACAAAATAAAGAACTTTCCAAAGGAAGGTTTCGATGAGGTGAGCTCTGCTCACTAACGTAGATCTGGAGGTTACCACATGCACGAAGAGTGTTTTCTACCACAGCAGCACCAGTTCAATGTCAGGCAAACAGACAGAATGGGCAAATAGATTCATATCTGAACACTCATCTCCCAGCCTGGGAACCTGAAGCTGTGCACAGCCATTCTGGAGAGTTATGCCGATATCAGGAGCAATGCTGTGGCAAATAGAGGTTTCAGTAATTTTGAGGGAAGATACTAATAAAGGAGGTTACAGAGGTAAGGAGGATTGTCGGGACTTGAAGACTCCCAGTTTACGAGTGTTGGAGGGACTAGAACAAGTTACCAAGATAGGGAGGTTTTAAGATTGAAGGATTCCACAGAAAACCTTTACAGGGAAAAAGACGGGATTCTT